>NC_059429.1:122707374-122879874 GCF_021028975.2 Sphaerodactylus townsendi | reverse complement strand
ACCAAACTGCATGAAGCGCCACCTGGAAAGAAAGAGAAATTAAAAACATCCAAAATAAGCAACTAAAAACCATGCATCGCTCACGAAAGGGTTTAATGACAGAACATACTCAATGGATTAGAACCTACAGATCCATTTTGTTAGCAGTGGTGCTTTCCTTTCACTCAAAGAGCTCACTGAATGCGGGTCTCGCAAGTTTCCTGTATTAGGGAAAGATTCCACACGGCAGAGAAAAGTCCCCTGCTTGCTTTTCAACACACACTATGTTGAATTTGGTAGCCCCATTCTGAGATAAAGGAAGAAGTAGAATAACACTTGCTGGGGTTTTGAGTAGAGCCATGGCAGACTGGTAGAATATCTGCTAGGCATGCAGAAGCTTCCACATTCAATCTTCACATCTCCAGATGGATTGGGTCTTTGATGATAAGACAAATGTCTGTTTGAGACCAGGGAAAGCCACTGCCAGAGCAGGCAATAGTGACATTCAGGCCAGTGTTAGAATCATAGAATCATAGGTTCATTCCGCACATGCAGAATAATGCACTTTCAAACTGCTTTCAGTGCTCTTTGAAGCTGTGCGGAATAGCAAAATCCACTTGCAAACAGTTGTGAAAGTGGTTTGAAAACGCATTATTTTGCGTGTGCGGAAGGGGCCATAGAGTTGGAAGAGACTCCAAGGGCCATCAAATCCAACCCCCTGCCATGCAGGAACACACAATCAAAGCACTCCTGGCTAATGGCCGTCCAGCTCTCTTTAAAAACCTCCAAAGAAGGAGACTCCACCACACTCCGAGGCAGTGAATTCCTCTGTCAAACAGCCCTTACTGACTGGAAGTTTTTCCTGATGTTTAGGTGGAATCTCTTTTCCTTCACCTTGAACCCATCACTCCTGGTCCTAGTCTCTGGAGCAGCAGACTCTATATAAGGCAGTGTTCTGACTCTGTATAAGGCAGTATCACGTACTTGAGGCAAACTAATTCTGATTTGGGGTAGGCAGGAGAATGAGACCTGAATACAGCCTTAAAAGAGCACACACGCAGGTACTCCATGTCCCCTTGCTGACTCTTGGCACTTTTTTCTTAATCCTGAAAAAACTGACTTGACAAGCAACCGGAATAATAATTTGACCTCTGAGTGCCACTGCCCACCACCCACAATTTAGTAAAAGACTGTACCTCTCCACTGCAAAGCAGCTGAATTCTCTAGGGCTACTGAGTAGGGATGTGGTCTTCTTCTTGATGGGACTTTGTTTCTGCCATGCTGTTCAGTAGCTCCTTATTACTGTGGGAGAGAAAAATGGATAAATTATATTTATATTAAAAGGAATTTAAAAGGAATTAAATTATATTAAAAGGAGGGAAGTTGGATTCCATTGCGCACATTCTCCTCCACTGCCCACTTTACCAGAAACCAAGATCCAGCTTATTAGTACAAATCATTGACTCTATGAAAACCCTGACAGAGCTTGATAAAGTAAATATGCTCTTAAACTGCAATGACCTTGACTGTTGTCTCGCAGTGGCAAAGTTTCTGGCTGAGGTTTGCGAGCTGAACTTATGATCCAGTGTGAAGTTTTATCTAGTAATTTTAACTGTATTTATATTGTATGTTCTGTATGCCAATAAAGGCTTATTGATTAAAAAAATATTAAAAGGAATTAAATTATATTAAAAGGAAACTTATTCATCCCCACATTATTGTCTCAGCCATAATATTTTGCTGTCATGTACCATTTTTCAAAGGACAAAACATGTACATTGTTTGCACCTCAACAACCTACAACAGTAATAATTCAACAAGTGACTGCAAAGCCCTCACCATTATTTCCACAATGCTGCAGCACAAAGAAATATTAACATTTATGCAATCCATGCTTTTTCCAGACACTAAACTTATCCACGTCCAATTGCTGTGTTCTGAATTGTTACAAACTTAAAAACAGTCTCCCAGTGCCACGCAGAAGTGATGTCACTACACAGCAGCATTCACCAAATACTCTATGGTTAAATATAGAGTTTTATGCAAATGTGATGATGTCAGTTCCAGGTCATGCCTGACATGGTGTCACCACATTGCAGGATCTCTGCCAATATCATAACACTGCTGGAGAGGGCCCCCTACAGAACTAGCAAGCTTCCCACAAGTTGCTAACCTTGGGGAGGAAGGAGGAAGGAGGAAGGGGGGGAGGAGGAGGAGGAGGAGGAGGAGGAAGAGGAAGAGGAGGAGGAGGAGGAGGAGGAGGAAGAGGAAGAGGAAGAGGAAGAGGAAGAGGAAGAGGAGGAAGAGGAGGAAGAGGAAGAAGAAGAAGAAGAAGAAGAAGAAGAAGAAGAAGAAGAAGAAGAGATTTATACCCTACCTTTCTCTCCTGTAAGGAGACTCAAGGTGGCTTACAAGCTCCTTTCCCGACCTTGTGAGGCAGGTAGGGTTGAGAAAGTCCCAAAGAACTGTGACTAGCCCAAGGTCACCCAGATGGAATGTAGGAGTACAGAAACAAATCTGGTTCACCAGATGAGCCTCTGCTATTCAGGTGGAGGAGTGAAGAATCAAACCCATTTCTCCAGATTAGAACCACCTGCTCTTAACCACTACACCATGCTGGCTCCACACAGGGATGGCTAATCAAAGGTCTCTCATCCCGCTGGCACTCAGCCTCTCTTCAAACACAGCAGCCATCAAACAGGAATGGCCACTCAATTCCAGTATTTATGTGCTTTCTAAGGCCATGCAGAGAATTGCTTCTAGCAGCATAATGAGGGGGGTGCAGGGGGGCTGGAACCCCAGAGGTGGAACTTGGGATGCAGACCATCCAGTATAAATCTGGAGCTGATCAGCCTGATACTCAGTTCGATTCTGGGTTCAGCGTGGTTTGAGTCGAAATTTAAACTGCAGGCTGGACTCAAGCTGAGCCCAGCATAAAACAGCCCCACCCCGCTCCAAACTCCAATTACAAGGAGGAGGAGCTGGTAACACAACTCCCATGTGACAGGCCCAGGTGGCGCCCAAGGCAGGGTGTGCCATTGCGCTCCCCCTGGGTGCCATTTTAGGCAGTTATGCCCCCACCTGCATCATGGGAAACAACTCCCACAAAGCTATGGACAAGCATGTGCTAAATCTTGTGTTAACGACTTTTATAAATTAGATTAAACACTGTGTAAAGAAGGACTGGGGGGGGGGGGAGGGTCCTTCCTGAACCCTTTACCAATTGGCTTCTGAAGAGAACTCAAGTTTGATTGATAAGATAAGATGGGAAGCTTAAAATCTGCATCACTAACAGTTGCAGACTATTATACAAGTTTGTACAGAAGCATGGAGGAACGCAAATTCTTACCATTGGCTGCCCTGGGCCCTTGTGCAAAAACGCATACACTGTTTGTCGCATCTGTCTGTACAAGAGCAGCGCAACTGAGGCCATTTTGATGAGCGTGTGCTTGTATGTTGTCGCCCCGCCGATCTCTTGCCTCGGAAGCTGCCCCTGTAGTTAGTCAGCCCATATGGAACAATTCTCCTGTAGCGATAGATATACAAATACAAATTCTCATTTTCTAAGCTTCTAGGATTATTTTTTTTCTCAAGAGTTACTTCCATTTTTCTATTCGATGAAATGCAATTGTTGCTAATAATACCAACTCTAATAGCATCTTATGGAGCTGCTGTTTCAACACAATGGAATTAAGCTGTTCAGAAAACATAATGAATTATTACTACTTGCAATGAAGTTAGGTAAAGTTTCTACAACTGTAAAGCATTCACTGAACAATTCTTTCTGTTTGGCTTTATCCTGAAAACCTTCTCGGTAATAAAACCCTACTTCCCTTTTACCCATAGCAGGCACAGAAAATATGACTGAAAGTAATAGAGGAGCAACGATGCTAGCAGGCTTACAAATTGGCCACTCCTTATCCAGGAAGGTAGTGATGAGAAATAACAATACAAGACTCTTTCAAGGTCCTGTAATTGGACCGAGTGTATTTTTTATCCTAGAAAACCAGTGAGATTGCAGCTTTCCTTTTTCTAAAAAGGAAAAAGAGCCGAAACAAAAGTTTGCTTTTTAAAAATTGCCCCCTTAAAAAAAGATTTGCCCATCTCATCAAAAGAAAAACAACAACAACATTCATAACTTCATTTGCCTACTTAGTTTTGTTGGGCAGGCACTACCCTGTTTCCCCGAATATAAGACATCCCCGGAAAATAAGACCTAGTAGAGGTTTTGCTAAAGTGTGAAATATAAGGCATCCCCCAAAAGTAAGACATAGCAAAGTTTTTGTTTGGAAGCATGTCCGACGAACAGAACACAAAAAAATAAGGCATCCCCTCAAAATAAGACATAGCGCATCTTTGGGAGCAAAAATTAATATAAGACACTGTCTTATTTTCGGGGAAACACCGTAGGACCAAAAAGGAGCGTTCTAAAGCAAAGACAATCCATTATGTGGCGAATGAACTTACAATTTTGTTTTTTTCTTCTGGAGAGACACAGTATAGTCTACCCACAACACCATACTGGCTGATGACTGAAGTTACAGCAGTTGGATGAAGCTTGTCTAATGTTGCTAGCTTTGCCCGCAAATGTTTCAACTGGTTTAAGGCCCCTTCCGCACACGCAGAATAATGAACATTCAATCCACTTTCACAACTGTTTGAAAGTGGATTTTGCTATTCCGCACAGTAAAATCCAGCTTCAAAGTACATTGAAAGAGAGTTGAAAGTGCATTATTCTGCATGTGCGGAAGGAGCCTAAGATTCGAGCAGGCATCCCATTTGCCTTTACTAACAATTGACACCATTATAAAACAACTAGTAAACTGACATCTACATAGATATTGCCCTGCATGTCAAACCTACACAATTAAAAAAGAAAGTTTCTTGGGCTGGTGGTGGTAACCGGGGCCAGCGTCAGCATATCCTGAGGTGGGACATTCTAGGACTTCAGGAAGGGCCCTGTCTTTGCTCCTCCCAAAGAGGGTGAGCATAAAATCCACACAATAGAATAAAATAGAATACATAAAACCAACATAACAGGATAAAATAGAATACATTACAAGATAAAATTTTACAATACTCATATAGAATTTTTCCCATAAAAGTCAACAAATTAGAACCCATCTTGGTAGCATTTTAAGGACATCACTATTGCCCAAAATAGTGGTATCACGTGACTAGGCCCGGTGTGAAGACAACGAAGCAGCAGTAAGTCCTGCTGCTTCGTCATCTTCAGGCTCCCTTGGCCCCGCCCACATTATCATCGATGTGGGTGGGGCCAAGGATGCCTAAGGACGCTGCCCCCCCTCCTCCCTCGGGCGCCCAGCTTCTGCCCTCCCCTCTGGGGAGAGTAGAGACTGCCGTCCTCCGAGAGGTGCTTTTATAAGCACTTAGGCCGGGGGCGTGGCTTGGGGGCAGGGCCACAGGAGGACAGCAGTCTCTTCTGCTCTCCCCAGAGGGGAGGACAGAAGTGGGGCTGCTGGCTGCCAGGCTCAAGGAGCCAGAGGGAGGGGGTTGCGGCTCGGCGGTGGAGCCCAGCCCCCAGGCGCAGTGCGGGGGGGACAACCGGAGACAAATTGTCTCAGGGTGCCATTTTCCCCCAATACACCTCTGTGTCCTGTGGACCTTAAAAAACGTGTCTTGGGAAGGTGTTCCACACAGCTTTTTTCCCAAGACGTCCTCAGGATGTCTTATTTCTGCTCAAGGCATCTTTTTTGGAGAATGCTTTAAAGTGCAACCCCACCCCCCTCCCAAGCCACCCGCCTGGCTGTGTGAAATGCAGAGCTCAAGAGGTGTCTAATTTTTCCTGCCCAACCGTTTTGCTTTCTGGTCAGTTTCCTCCTCCATTTGCACCCGACATTTTGTGCGCCAGTGAAAGGATTCTCCCTGCTTCCATTTGCTGAAGGTTGTCCCAGGTCATGTGCTCTGCAGGCTCCGATCCTGGGCACCTTTTCAGCTTCAAAAGTACATAGTTTAGTCTGCAGTCAAAGGAACGCCTGTAGCGCCAGCTGTTGTGAGTTAAAATATGACAGCATTGGTTTAGATGGATGGTTGACACGGCCTGGCATGCAATACTTGAAATATCCACTGTTTTTTGTTAAATAGGCCAGTTTATTTTATAAATGACATTACTTATCAAGGGAAGCAAGCCTGAAAAACAAGCTTTTGGGGAGTGTGTTGACTTGTATCCTGCACTTTGACCTCTGGACAACAAACAGTCCTGCACTTGCTGAAGTATTGAGGCTAGCTGCAAGTTCACAGCCAGGCCTTATGAAAAGAAGAAACTCTCTTGCCTGCAGTGTACTCCTGGTTAAAGCTTTTGCAGCTTTGAGTTGCACTGTATACAGCTGTGGTGGCGAACCTATGCCATGGGTGCCAGAGGTGGCACTCAGAGCCCGCTCTGTGGGCACGCGGACTCAGAGTTCGTCATGTGGGGGGGGGGAATCGCTATCCCTCCTTTGCACCTCCACACCTGCATGCCCACCACGTGTCCCTGCATCCTTCTGTCACTTGTAAGCCTTCCTGTCATTCATGCTGTTCCCCGCACCAACTGCAACCCTTTCCCCAACAGCACTGGCCAGTATATCAGCTGGAAGTGCAGCCTTAATCCCCAGGAATGCCACCATAGAGCACCACCCATATGCCCTTCCTCAGTGACTCTCTGAAGTTGGGACCACACGTCCAGGGAGGTAGCAGTACCCAGGGAAGGTTAATTGTGGATTATGGAAACATCTAATATAGTTTATGGTGCTCTGTATAGGTAATGCCATGTACACTATTAAAGCCCAACATCTTGATTGGGATTCTGCTTAGCCCCATCAAACTAACACAGATTAGGGGTATGTATTCAGTAAAGCAGAATGAGGAGAGGGGGGAATCCGGAAAATATCTTACTAATACTTTTCGGCTTTTTTTTTTCAGCTGGAAAAATGGCAGTTCGAGCTGCAGCCAGCAATCCATAAAAAATCCACTCTTCCAGGACCTCTTTGGGACTTCCTAAGACAACTTGTGCTTTGGCACATTCACAGAAAGTTGCAGTATTTCAAGGTTTAATCCCCCCATTGGCTTCACTACAGTTTATGGAGAATCTTTCCATAGCTTTGGGATGGGCTGTTTTTTTTAAGTAGACTCACCAAATTTTCAGCATAGCTTGTGGTGACTCTCGAAGAAATCCTAAGTTTGATAAAAATTTGATCAGGCAGTCCAATTTTATAGGCCCCTGTTTTTCCTCCATTGGGGGCATCCTCTTTGGCGACCCATGAAATCGGAGCCCTATATTTGGAACCTGAATAACAAATACTGATATTTTTCATCATCCAGATCCCAAAAATGCAATGATTTTTGAGGTGTGTGTACCTAGCATCAATTAATGAAGCCATTTCAGAGTCCAAGGATTAAGTCCCCTTTCAACTCCTGGCTCTGATTCAAATTGGGGAGGGAATGGGAGACCTCCATAGAGTACAGTGGAAACTCCGTTTTCGTCGATAATCCATCCAGAAAACCTCGGCGAAATCCGAAACTGACAAAAACCAAGGCAAATACTGGAAAGCAACGGAACTGCGTGGGTCGCCATTTGTTGTGGAAAAATTAGCGTGCGTGCACCGACGAAATCCGACGAAAACCAAAGCAAACAATGAAAACCAAGACAAATTTTTCGGGGAAAGAATCGACGAAAACCGAAACCGACGACAACGAAAACCAAGGTTACACTTCACCAGGGTTGTGAGACAGGAGCAGGGAATGGCAAAAAAGGTGATTTTATTATGTATGTTTAGTTTATTAGCCGTCTTTGAGGTCCTTATAAAGGCAGATGAATGATATATACATTTTGTAAAATAAAAAAAATGTACAATACACATCTAATCAGGAAAACTACAAAAATGTATTTAGTTAAGCTAAATTGATTATATGATTCAGTTATGCTAAATTATTTGCTTTTAATCGGTGGGGAAATCACAGGATTTGCTAAAGTTATAGTGAGGTTCTATGAGTTAGAATTAACATCTGAAGAACTGGGCTCTACGTCCCAAAATCTTACGCTGCAATGTAATTGTGTCAGTCTTTAAGTTGTCACTAAATTCTTGTTGGCCTTTACAACATAGATATCTTCAAAAGATAACTGACACTCAGGCTCATTCCGCACATGCAGAATAATGCACTTTCAAACTGCTTTCAATGCTCTTTGAAGCTGTGCGGAATGGCAAAATCCACTTGCTAACAGTTGTGAAAGTGGTTTGAAAACGCATTATTTTGTGTGTGCAGAAGGGGCCTCAGTTAGGGTCAATACAGATGTGACATAGAACTTTCATTTAGTCTTTTAAAGTAAAATGTCAGCCATGCAGCCCGGAATCATTTCGGGGGTGGGGGGAGTAAAGATATACATCCTTGTAAAGGGAGGAGGTTAAAAACATTTTAAAAATGTTTTAGAGGATTTGTGCAGAAAGGGCCGAAGTCTCCCATCCAAATACAAGCCAGGGTCAGGGCTGAGAGTGTGTGACTTAGCCTCAGGTCGCTCAGCAAGCTTCCACGGCATGACCGGGGATTTGAACTGGGGTTTCCCAGATTCTAGTCCAACACCTTAACCCAGGGATGTCCAACCCATCAGCAGGGGCTGATGGGAATTGTAGTCTATAAACATCTGGAGCGCCTGAGTTGGACACCTCTGCCCCAGAGGCGTACTGGGGGAAATGGTACCCGGAAACATCTGTTCTCTGGGCACCCCTCCTCTACATCTGGGGCAGGACCAACCCTCAGCCCCTCCCCCTCCCGGCTGCCGGCTGCCAGCTGCTGGCTATCCCTTCTGTCCTTCCCTCTGGGGAGGACAGAAGCAACTGGAAGACTCTGTGCTGGGGCCTTTGCTTTTAGAAGCTTGGGGGTGGATCCACACCCCGAGGGGCGGGGCCACATACCCCGAGATTATAAAAGCAAAGGCCCCAGCATGGATCCTTCCAGTTGCTTCTGTCCTCCCCAGAGGGGAGGGCAGAAGGGACTGCCGGCTGCCAGCTTGAAAACAGCAGCTGGGAGAGGGGCGAGGCTTGGGATGCCTCTCTGGCTTCATTGGCCCCACCCATGTTGATGACAACATGGGAGGGGTCAAGGGCGCCAGAAGACTTGTCACCTTCATGGTCACATGGGGGGGGCAATTAGGAACCCCCTGTCCCTAGACAAATGTACTGGTTTTGTTGACAGGAACCAGATGGGCAGCCAAACAAATATACAGATATCAACCATTATTACATACATTTCTGGGTAAATAGGCCTATGCCCTACTGAGAATCTACTAGATCTAGCTACCATAGGTGCATGCAAACCTTTATATATATATACACTGATACAGTGATAATGTGTATATACAGGTAAACTGGCAGCTCCCAGTGGTTGCTTCAATATCAATGGGGGGCTTATAGTCAGTAACTTTAGCAGCCAGAATTCGCATTCTCTGGGTGGTGATACTAAGGCAGAGAAGACACGTTGATCTTTATGCATTTCAGTTAAGGGAATTGGCTGAGTTTCTATCTGTAAGATATACATTTATGTGACCGAGGCCTTGTTGTGGGACCCTAGTTTACCTGAAGTTGGATTAACTTTTTTTAACACCCCCCCCCCCATTTTAACCACAGTAAATTTATTTGCGGGGGTAATGCCCTTTTTTCACTTTCTGTGGTGTTCCCTTTACCCTTGATGCCCTAAGCCAGAGGTGGGATCCAGCAGGTTCTCACAGGTTCCCGAGAGTAGGTTACTAATTATTTGTGTGTGCCGAGAAAGGGTTACTAATTGGTGATTTTGCCACGTGATTTTTGCCTTCGTTACGCCTCTCTTCTCAGCAGTAGCGCACAGAACTTTAAGCAGTCTAGCAGGAGGGGCACCGGTGTGCGTGGCAGCCTGCGCCTGCATGCATTCGTTTCCCGCCCAAGGACCGGCGCAGAGGCTGTGTCCTTGCCACTGCCGCGCCCAGGAATGCCCCGCCCCCGGCGCTACGCCACAGTTTGAATCCCACCACCATGGGAACCTGTTACTAAAATTTTGGGATCCCACCACTGCCCTAAGCACAGGCTTATTATGCTTAATGGTTAATCCAGGGCAGCTGTAAATAGAAGAAGAAGGGGCTGCTCATTGTGCTTACACAAAAGTTCTCGCTTTGATCTTGCTCTGAAATGAGACACTTTGGTCTAGCACTTGTTTGGAGGCATACCTCAAACACTGACTCATGAAGAAACACACAAGGTGCGTGGGTGGGTGGGTGGGTGGCCAGAGCAGGTGTTGCCCTGGGTGCCACCCCCACCTTACCCCACCCAGCCCACACACACGCCTCTGGTTCCAGCTTCTCTTCTGTTACTATGTGAAGCATGAATTATTCAGAATGGGACACTCTTCATGGTCTAGGGGAGGCATTATTTGGCCAGTTGGAAAAGCCAACATGTTCCCTGGGATACAGAGGGATACAGGCCAAATATAAGGTGACCAGATAGTCACCTTTGTAAACCGGGACCCAGCCGCAGGAGCGCACTGCCTTCTGTGACAGGGCAGGAAAAGGGGAGCACCCCAGAAGGCAGTGCGGCAGCCTTCCAAAAATTGGGACGGTTCAAAAAACCTGCGGGACACAGGACAAATTGGTTTAAGGCGGGACTGTCCCGCCAAAAGCGGGACGTCTGGTCACCTTGGCCAAATAGGACTTCTGAAATAATTTCAGGTTGAGAAAACAGCGCAGGGTAAAAGGGTAAAGTCCCTTCTCCCCATGCATTGTGGCCCCAACACAAAGTGAGCATTGAAAAGATTACTAGGAAAGGGAACTTTAAATTAAACCATCATGCATTAACAAAGTTCTTGTAATAATTAGATTGGTGGTGGGGAAATTCCCAGACCGGAGACACTGCTCCAAGAAAAACCAACCAGTGGGGCTACACACCAGTGGATGCAATTTAAAAATCATCAACCCCAAAATATCACATGGCAGCTTTTCCCGGCTACCACTTCTTGCTGTCTTCAGTTTCTTAGCAAATCGTCTACTTTAAATTAAATTACTTTGCAAAGGAGGAGGAAGTGGGAATTCTCCCAAAACTAGGTAAGCAGCATGAGAAATCAGTTTATATTTTGGGCGCCCACAGTGTAATATGGAACGGCGTGAACGCTTATTTGCTCAAATGAGATCCAGATGGAATAAAAACTACACCAAAAAATCCCCAGTGCTAGAGCAGAAAATGGCCAAACTGCCCGCATTTGCATTTTCCCCTTTGCTCCTTACAAAAAAAAAGAGTAAGAGAACACCAAAGGAGCCCCATTTTCTCCTCACACAACGTTCAAAACTCCCTTCTCCTGCTATCGTGACTGAAATGCCCAGGTCAAAACCAAGCCATGGGAAATTAATTTTGGTCTTGCTGGGCCTCACAATAGTTAAGCCCTGATGCAGATTGAGGAACTTTAGACAATAAGGAAGAAGGGGGAGAACGGGAAGGCAACTCATTAAATATGAAATACAGAGAAATTACGCAGACCCTTTGTTTCAAAAATAAAAAGCAGCCTGAGAATAAAACCCTAGAGACTAAATTTCTGAATCCACAGAATAACACTTTTTCCAGTTCTCTTTTGTAATTTTCAGAGATTTGAGAAAGTGGTCACACATTGCTGTTAGGATCCCCCACCCCCCACCCCCATGCTGGAAATCTGCAAGATGTTCCTGGGAGCAGAGGCAATCCAATTTGCATTGCTTTGACACATGATGCCACTACTGGGGCACAATAAAAAAAAAAACCATAGAGTTCTGGAGGAATCCTAGAGTGTTTCCTTGTTACGATGATGTCGTTTCTCGTTTCGTGTCAGAAGTGACATTTTGTACTGAAGTAACTGTATTGAAGGCTGTCTCTCACATGCCTACTTGGATTTACACTGTAGATTAGGAACTGAGCATCAGTTTGATTCACCAGAATCGGTTTCCAGATACCATACTTTATCAGTGCTCTTCCTTACCAGCATGGCCAATTGACCATGATGGTAGGGGCTGATTGGAATTGTAGTTCCTGAACATCTGGAGAGCCGCAGGTTCCCTACCCCTGATCTACACCATCACAAACTGACTTTTGAAACATTGCCTCTACTCATGAATGGTCTCCTGTCTGTGGGATTTATGAATGAACTTGATTCCAGTGCTATTCTATTAGTGTATAAGAATGTATTTATAACAGTATTTATAATACTATTAATGCGTTTAGACTTGTCATTCATGCTATAAATCAGTTTGTTGTACTTCCCTGTTTGGGGCGAGTGTTTTTCTGGAGATAGCTCATCCAGTTTCTGTGTAATGTATATTCCCCACCATCACTCTTCTGAGCAGTGGGAGGGGATTGGGGCTACCGACAGGAGTTTTCTGGGGCTGCTGAGCAGCAGTTCTGGCAGCCTTTATTACATACTGGTTTGCATTCCTTGGGGCTTTGTGGCTCAGATCAAACATCCCTTTCATTCAGTCCAGAGGTCAGTCGCCAATATTGATTTGCCATATGTGCAATTTTGGAGTTCACTGGCAGACAATAAAGCACACACTTTTCTCTGCTGTTTTGTCATTATTACATTCAGGTTGCATTCTTTGTGGCTTTATGGCTCAGATCAAACATCCCTTTCATTCATTCAGTCCAAAGGTCAATCTCCAATATTGACAAGCCTTATGTCCAATAGGGAAGAGCATGAGGCGGGAGTTTTTTCCTACTGGTTTGTCTGCCGCCATGAATTTGGCAACAGGGCCTCACATGCAACAGATAATTTTATCCCACCAGGAGTACAATCAGATCACTGACACCAATTTTCAGTTAAAAAAAAAATAAACAGCCCCTCATACCCTGAACCCTCATACAGTTTTTAAAATCACCACCCCCTAGCTGGCTTCTAAAAATCAGGGAAAACTAGTACAGACCAGCACGTAACACATAGTCTCACCCTGAACCACTTCCATTCAATCATTTTAAAAACAACATTCTAAGCACGGGACCTTAACTATATTTTATGCCAATGAATATCACAACTTAGGCGGTGTGTTCAAACTGTTGCAAACCAATTTAACAATAACAGGTAGTGGTTTGGATTCCATCACAAAACTACAGGGCAGAGGATTTCTGTCCGTAGACACATAACTTATCTACTTTTGCTTCTTGCTGCAACCCAAAACACCTCCTGAAATATTGCTTCTGGGAGACAACCAACAGGACTAGTTTGTGCAATGAGTCAGTGGTCTACCTGGGAAGACGGAAATCAGCAAACATTGTCCCCTTTGTAATTATAGGCCAGATCTAACTAAATATTTATACAGAGCATTTCAGGTGTTCACAATGAATGGATCGTGTCCCAATTAATGGATTATGCCCCTATATCACAAACAAAACATTCTGCTTCAGAGGCATATCTAGGCAAGCTGGAGCCCGGGGACAAAACCTGAGTCCGTCCGTGTCCCCCCCCCCCCGGGCCAAACACACAACTGAAAAAACACTAAAAAAATACAAAAAAACCACAAATGAACCTGAAATTTTTGCGCCCTCCACTGGGGGGTGCCCGGGGACATAGGGTACCCCATGTCTCCTAGGCAAATAAGGGCCTTACCTTCCTTCCCCACAAATACCCCACTGTTCTGCTTGCGCTAGAGCTTTTGCACGCATGAAAATGCAAGATGACTGCAATTCTGCTTGCACTGAGTCAATTTTACTGTATCTCCACAAGTGTTTCTGCCTGCACACAATCTTGTGCAACCAATCACGAGGGTTTCATGAAGTGAACCTATCAAGAAGAAGAAGAGTTTGGAGTTATACCCCTCCTTTCTCCCCTGTAAGGAATCTCAAAGTGACTTACAAACTCCTTCCCTTCCTTTCCCCACAACACGCAACATCCCTCAGTCCTACGCAGCAAAATCTGGAAATCCGGGCTGTGGTGGGGCTATGCTGGCATCCTGATCAGATGTCAGCAGGGTGCGGGGGAGGAAGGGGCATTCCTGGGGGTGAATTCAACATTAGTTGCGCCCCCCCCCCCCCAGGGTTTAGGGACAGGAGCACTGCACCACAGCCGTCAAACTTGGTGTAAGCCCTGAAAGTCCTATGGGGCTTTCCAGCAGCAGGGGGGTCGGGACTTTTTCTTGTTCCCTAGGCCGCTGGAAAGCCCTCCTGGAGGCAGCGGATTGGCATTGCATTTGCACCACATCCCACCCCTCCAGCTTTGGTTGGGGCTCCCCTTATAACAAAATGGTCCAGGAAGGTGTTATTACAAAGGAAACAGAACTATGAACTACATAGCATTGGGTTCTCAGGTGCCCCAGTGGGCCTCACCTGTCAGCGCTACAGAGACCAACAGGAGAAAGAATATTTTTTTTAAAAAAAAATACTATTAGCAACAGTGTGACATCACTTCCAGGAAAACCTGAAAGCATCTGTCAGCCCTCCTCTAAGAACTGCCGAAAACCTTATGGTTTTACCACAGAGTTCCTGGCAATTGCTAGGGAGATGTGACCAAGAACTGGTGTCCCGCCATCACTGATGGTCAGCCGTATCCAGGTATAGGTACGTGTTTATTTTTATAGTACGTATTTGTTTGCTGTACACATTTGTTTTTATACTTATGTAATACCATTTTCAGCTGTGTTTAACATATGGCTAATGCTGTTTTGCTTCATCATGCTATAAATCTAGTTATATTACACTGCTCGTCAGATGGCTCATTCATTGACTTACAGAGACGAGTACGTTATAAAGAAATAAATACGAAGGGAACCAAACATTAGAAACCTAACACGAAACAACAACTTCCACCAATGGCTAACTAAATTCTCATGTTCCCAGTATCGGCTAGAACAGCTGCGGCAACAAAGCACTGATTCAATTTACTGGCATAAAACCACATGTCATCGCAAAATACCCCAATATATGTCACGTTTTGAGGGGAGTAACCAAATGCAACCACACTCAGAATTAACAAATTATGACTGCTATATTTACAGATCAGAATTTTGACAGAGCCTCTAAATATATATATATTCTGTGGGGATAACCACAAATACACACACACACACACACACACACACCCCCCAAGCTCATTGCAGTAAACTGAGATTTCCTCTTCTGCGAGGAATAGCAAGAGATCACATATACTTACAGCGCTATCCTAAGAAAAGTCACACTCTTCTAAATATTAGAACAAGTGCAGTAGCACCCTAGGGACCCCAAAATTTTCAAGAGCTTTCACTCTCAAAAGTTTATACTCCCCAAATTTTGTTGATCTCCATGGTCCTTCTGCACTTGAATCTAGCTCTTCTACTGCAGGCCAACACAGCTACCCTCCCCAAACAACTCTTCTAACAACCCCATCCAAAGTGCAAGGGCTGAATCCAGCAGATTTGCCTTCCCTGGTGACAAATACCGCAGTGGAGTGGCGGATGTGATAGCAGGCAGCCACTATGGCCCGGTGCAACAGCTGCCCATAGCAGCATGCAACACACCAGTGCACCTGCACTCACGCTGCCTACACAGCAGGGGGATTCCAGAGGTGTGGCCAGGGGAAGAGCCAACACCAGTTGGCTTCCACCCACTGCTTCACCGCCAGAAATTCCGGCACCTGGCTCCTGGACTTACACTACCTTTTTAATGATGTAAGTCTGTGGAGCCCTAGGGAGAGCTTCCTGGTGGGAGGGGTTTTCTTGCCTTTTTGGCTCCCCACACCACTGGAAAGCCCTCCTGAAAATGGCGGAGGGGCACCATATCTGGGCCCCAGGTGTTTGGATGAGGCTGCCCATGTGTTGACCTCAGCAAGTGGTTATTTCTGTTTCAGACGGCACTATTAGGGGGAAAGGCAAAATACACCCAGTTGATAGTTCGCTATGGAGTCCCATTATTTCTGGAAGCAATTATTTTGGGTTTGTTAAAAGGTTAATAAGGAACATTGTGTTTTAGTACAGAACCTCATTACAACAGCGAGAATAATAATAGCAAAAAGGGGAGATCATGTCATATTCCAGGCCAAAAGGAATGGCTCAAAGTTTGGGATGTTGTATATTTGAATAAATAATTAATCATGTACATATGCACCAAGAAAGCCCAGAAAGACAATTATTGAAAAGACTCCTGGCATGGTTTTTACGTCTTTTGGAACAATTCATGACATCTGACAGCACAGACACAATCTCACTTTGTAATAGGACTCAAGTTATGTTCCCCTTTCCTTTTGATTAATATAATAGAATGTAACTATTTTCTGAACAAGAAATTTTTAAAAAAATTATGTCAGTCTCCAAGCAGTCAGACGGAACTGGTAGCTTCCAGAACGGATTACCCACTGTCTGTTTTGCCTGCAGTTTTCCTCCCCAGTGGTTAGAATCATAATCTCTTTATTATTTACTTTTAATAGCTTGAGACATTTATTGGCTCCAAATCCTCCCTGCCTGTCTCTCTCTCTCATGCAATGCTAGAAGCATATGTACAGAGGCTGTATGGGCTTGCGAAATTCTCTCACGCAAAACTCCCCAAATGGAACCATGGTTTGGCAAGGTCTTGAAAACATCTCCAAATTTAGACAGCCCAGTTTTACTGGTTTCTCTTGGTAGGGTCAGGTGTTAGGGTTTGTAATAGGTTTGCAAGTTTCTGGATTGGGAAATTGCGGGGTGGAGTTTGGGAGGGGTGGGGCTTTGAAATGGGACTTCAGTGGGGTATAAGGTCATAGAGACCAAAGCAGCTATTTGCCACTAAGCATGAACAATCCTGGCATATAGGCAAAAAAAATCAAGTAATAAGAGGCTTCTTCTGCTAGGGATACAAATTTCATTTTTAATTTTAAAAACTTGTCTAAAAATATCAGTAACTAATTTTATTTGTACTTTTAAGTCAAAATACAAAACATACAAAGACAAAAACTCACTAAATCTCCAAGGCCCCTTCCGCACACACAAAATAATGCATTTTCAAACCACTTTCAAAATTGTCTGCAACTGGATTTTGCCATTCCGCACAGCTTCAAAGAGCACTGAAAGCAGTTTGAAAGTGCATTATTCTGCATGTGTGGAATGAGCCCAAGACTTCCAGTTTCTCTACTTGATCTTATTTTAACAGCCCTCAACCTTCAAAACCCACTAGTCATCAATTTATTTATTTTTCTGTTTAGTCTAAATATTCTATTAAAGGTTTCCAATTTTCCATAAACTTAATTATGTTCTTTTCTTTAAGTAGCAAAGTTAACATGGCCAGCTCTAGTACATGGAGAATTATACCAAAAAAAACCCTATTTTAAAACAGTTTTTGGCATAGAACATGTTGTGTGATTCCTGTAATTCCTGGCCATCAAACATATCATTTAAACAATAACTAGTTTGTCAACATATTTTACCTAATTATTACATAATATTACATTTAAGAAAAACTGACATGTTAATGTACTCTGGTGTCAGATGTGAGTACCAAAGTTGCCAGGAATGGAATAAATAATGCCACTAGTATCACTTTATCAAGAGGAAACAAAAATCCCAAATGGTCATCATTATAGCTAATTCTGAACAACCACAGAATATGACTCAAAAGATCCTCACAATGGGGTCCGCAACCCTGGAGAAAGCCCCAAGTTTGCAGGAAAATATGGCAGATTAAAAAAAAACCCAGCAGGTTAAAAAACTTAAAATCACAGAACCAATACTTGCTTCTTTAAGAAGAAAACGATAATAAGATTTCTTGAGACTATGCTACAAGAAGACCTCAGTGGCTGTTTTGGTGGCTCCTAGGCAGAGGAGAAGAAGTTTGGATTTATACCCCGCCTTTCTCTCCTGTAAGGAGACTCAAGATGGCTTACAAACTGCTTTCTCTTCCTCTCCCTACAACAGATAACTTGTGAGGTAGGTGGGGCTGAGAAGATTCGGAGAGAATGGTGACTGGTTCAAGGTCACCCAGCAGGAACATAAGAGTGGGAAAACGGGGGCGGCCTGGGGCATTCCCGGGGGCGGAGCTGATGTCACACGGCTTCCTCCCAGGGTTGAGAGCAGGTTGCACGGCGCACCAGTCCTCAAAAACATGCCACCCTTTTGGTGGTGTATGTCCTTTCAACCCTGTGGACTTTTTGGCGGGAGGGCTTTTCCCTGCTCCCCAGGCAGCCGGGAAAGCCTTTTTGGATGCGACAAGGCGGTGCTGCATCAGCGCCATAGCCCACCACAGGGGACTTTCGATGGGGCTGAAAGGCAGTTTTGATTCTCAGAAGCTTATATTCTGCTGTTAAATTTGAGAGCTGTCTAAAAGTCTTCACTGAGTGGAGGAAGGCCTTGTACGGAGTCAGACTATTGGACTACCCACTGGAGTTGCTAACAATATGGAGGGGGGAAAGGGCCTCTCACTTCTGGGCAGGCTCAATGAGATGACTTCTCGCTTTTCTTTCTAAAGCATTTGGACGAAGGGGAAAAAAATCCAAGGGTACCAAAACCCCTTCGCCTGCCCAGCCCCTCTCCCCAGTGACCAGCTTACATATTAACTTAGCAGTGCCTTCAACAGTATTATGCATTCACTGCAATTGACATGATACTAGTCCAGGCTGACCAGACGTCCCGCTTTTGGCGGGACAGTCCCACCTTCAAACAATTTGTCCCACATCCCACAGGTTATTTCAATTGTCCCGATTTTTGGGAGGCTGCCGCACTGCTTTCTGGGGCGCAAGGCAGTGCGGCAGCCTCCCGCGCGCATGGCCGCAGGAGCACGGCTTTTTGGGGTGCTGCCGTTTCCCGCCCTGTCACAGGGTGGGAAACGACAGCGCCCCAGAAGGCAGCGCGCTCCTGCGGCTGCGCGCACACGGCCGCCTATCCCCGTCCCGGTTCACAAAGGTGACCATCTGGTCACCTTATACTAGTCCTTAACAACTAGGACTACAAATCAACTGGGAGGCAAGCACCAACCCAGTCCAAGAACAAATAATATGCTTCAACTTCAACACTTTCAACACACTTTTTTTCTTTCTTTCTTTCTTTTTCTGGCCACAGACACAACAGCAACACTTTCTGGCGCTCCAGGAACAAAAACTGGAAAGACAGCAACAGACTGTGAGCACAAAAGATCACATTTATTTTTCTTCTGAAAATGAGCTACTTGAAAAAGCCGTTGGTGATCCTGTGTGAAATCAGACACAGACTGGAAGCAATGAGAAGAATTTTCAGCTTTTGCAGGTTGGGCAGCGAGATTCAGTCCAATCTGCAACACGAAACAGCTGCACAGAAGGCAGGAGTGGCTGGGGCTTGATTTCTGTGGATGGGCAGAGTATAAAGATCCCAGAAACTGACTGGCCATGCCAGTATATTTATTTATAAACAGATGCAACAACTAAGTAGGAAACAGTTCTCTTTGGGTGTTTTTGCCATCAAGTCACAGCTGGCTTATGGCAACCCTGTAGGATTCTCAAGGCAAGAGACATTCAAAGCTGGTATGATATTGCCTACCTTCACGTCATGACCCTGACATTTTTCTTGGAGGTCTCCCTTCCAAATACTTACCAGGACTGACCCTGCTTAGCTTCTTAGATCTGACAGGATCAGGCTAGATTGAGCTATTCAGGTCAGAACATTCTCTTTTTTTTTACTTCATAGAATTCTAGAGCTAGATCCTTCAGTAAGTTAAGCCCAGTTCACAAATACTGAGGAATGGAGTGGCAGCAGAGTGGCTATTCTGCAGGTAGGGTGTGGAGACCTTCTGGAATTACAACTGATCTGGAGACTACAGAGAACAATTCCCCTGGAGAAAATGGCTACTCTGGAAGATGGACTCTGTGGCTTTATAGCCTATTCCCAACCCTCCTCAGACTCCATCCCCAAATCCTCCAGGAATTCCACAACCTGGAGTTGGCAATCTTAGGAGGCAGAGACAGCTAGATAGACTTCAGGTGGAGGATCATGGAAGATCGCATTTTTAAAATTCTTCCCTATTCTAGAGGAAACCTGAAAAACCTGAACAGCCCGCAGAGAAGGAATACTGTTTATTCTGTTGGAAGGAATACAGTTTATTCTGTTAATCTCAGCATTACACTCCCATTGCCTTGGTGTGAGCCAAGTCTACAAAACTGAGGGCACTGTTTGCCTATAGAACTCAGGAACTGTAACCACTAACCGCAGGTAGAAAGTAATTCCAAAAACAAGAGGTCTAAAATGTTATTTAATTCATTTATGCCCCACCTTTCTCCCTAACAAGACCACAGTACCTTACATTGCTCTCATCTTCTCCATTTTAAAATTCCATAGAGACTACCTTAGACTGCTTCCCCCTGTGGAAGCAAAAAGCCCCCACAATAAAGGGGCACATGTAGATGATGTTGTGCCCAATCTGAGGATGAATCATCTAGTTGTTTTTCCTCCTTCGAGCACAGAAAATAAAAACTTCAGCAAGAGAAGGGAGTATGTGGATGCTGTTTCCACCTTTCCTCTCCCTCTTTCTAGTTGGTATGAGGGCAGGGACGTGTTCGCATGCCCATCGTACCTCCAACCTGGCCCTAGTTGCCTGCAAGCATTGTGGCCATCTTATTTGACCTATGAGATAGGCAGGCCATGAGAATGCTCCTATGACAACAGCAACATATGCCAGGACAGTGTAAGCAGACTATGGCCAAATTCATCCACAGACGGCGGGATCAACAAAGATACCTCTCAACAGCATTAAGAGACCACTGTTGGGCTACAGGTAAAAGCCAAAAATTGCTCCCCACAGTGAAGGCTTATATGGGCTGGAGTTGCACTATACCCAGAGGTGGGATCCAGCAGGTTCTCACAGGTTCCCGAGAGTAGGCAGCCTGCATGGCAGCCTGCGCCTGCGTGCATTCGTTTCCCGCCCAAGGACCGGCGTAGTGGCTGTGTTCTTGCCACAGCCCCGCCCAGGAATGCCCCGCCCCCGGAATGCCCGGCCACGCCCCCGTCGTGCCCCGCCCAGACCCATTGGCGCTACGCCACAGTTTGAATCCCACCATCATGGGAACCTGTTACTAAAATTTTTGGATCCCACCACTGACTATACCCCAACATAATGCTAGACAGGAGGTCCCCAACTTTTTTAGCCTGTGGGCATCTCTGGAATTCTGACACATTGGGGGGGGGGGTGCAACCACAAAATGTCACCCACTGCAGGCATTTTTTGGCCGTCAAGTCACAGCTTGACTTATGACAACCCAATGTGGTTTCTGCATCACAAGCCTAGTATTCCTTGGAGATCTCCTATCCAAACACTTGCCAGGGCCGACCCTACTTAGCTTCTGGGGTTTGATGACATCAGACAAGCCTGGGGGTATTCAAATCAGGGCACAGTCAATCACAAAACAGTTGTCACAAGAGAGAGAACCAATCGTAAAATGTCAGGAAGTGAGGTAATAGTAATTCTTCAACACTTCAAGCCAACTGGTCTAGACACGTTGGTGTATCTGTAACTGTGGTTTTGAAGCCTAATGTATTTTGAAATTAAGATTTAATGGAGAAAAGTGTGATGTTTAGCAATTTATCAATAATGTTTAAAGGGATATCATCTTGATTTTGTTATTAAAGATCAAGAGGTATATTTTTTGGAATTAATACTCGATGAAGACAAAATTGGGAGTCCATACGATACATAAATGATACATAAATATGATACATAAAACTATATGTGAAGTCTGGGTAACATTTGTTGTTAAATTGTTTTTATGTATTTTTCTTTAATTTAAAAATTGCTCCAACATCTCATCTAGTTCAGGCCTCAATAAACTTGCTGAGTGATTTTGGGACAGTCCCGCACTCTCAGCCTAACTCTTATGGTCGCCATAAGAAGGGTTTGGATTTATATCCCCCCTTTCTCTCCTGTAGGAGACTCCAAGGGGCTTACAATCTCCTTTCCCTTCCCCCGCTCACAACAAACACCCTGTGAGGTGGGTGGGGCTAAGAGAGCTCAGAAGAACTGTGACTAGCCCAAGGTCACCCAGCTGGTGTGTGTTCGAGTGCACAAGCTATTACTGATGCTGCTGAGCTGAGTAGCCCCTGCAAACCTGGTATATGCTTGACAGGCCCCTAGTCAGAGAGTGGAATCCCCTGACCTCAATTTCCATAGCCCACTGCCTCTCCAAGTGCCAGCAAGACCCATGTTTTTAAAGGCAGTGTTGCGGGTGCTGGAAAACCCAGAAGTGATGGAGTGTATCTCTAGGAATTGTCGGAAACTCAATGGTAAAATCCAAAAGTGACATAAAAGCAAACACTTCCCACCCTCCCTGTCCTTACCTCCAATCCCCCAACTGCCAAGCATCGAAACCCTAAGTGCCGGCTTGTAATGATATAAGGGCAACTCAGCTTGCTTTTCTGTTCACCGTCCACTCCTGGAAGAATAAGAGAGTAGAACACCCTTTCCCCAAAATAACTGCCTCAACCCAAATTGGGTTTCAAATTGGCCGTTCACACCTACAAAATTAACCTGTTGGGATCTCCTCACATCTTGTCTAATTCACCTCATTCAGGCATTCATGTTCTAGATAACAGCATCTGTAGCCATTTTCAAACTGTGGAGCACGCTTCCTCAAAATCCTCCAGAAGCAGAAAGATTTCGGGGTTTTGAAAGACTTTATAACATATGCGTTTTATTTTCTAAATCTACTGTATCTCCTTGGTAGCTGTACTGAACCTATCACATTAAAACGGAAACGTGTAAAGCATAGCAGAAACCCATAAAAGAATAGGCAATTAGGTACAGGGATATTTTATCAGTAGCCAACAAAAGTCTTTCTGAGCTACAGGAGGAGAGAAGACTTCTGGAAAATGTTCAGCTTTAAGATTCTGGCAAACAAGAAAGGCCGCTACTCATTGGCAGGTGGAGTTAACCAGAACTGGATCTATTTGAAATCAATTAAAATTTATAGATAGAGGTTTTCAAGAAGTTAACTGTCCTGAGATTCTGGAACACAGGCTGGTTGGAAGAAATACAGACTGAAGTTTGTTAGCTGCTGTGATGGACTACTGAAAAAGGGTTAATTTTAAAGTGAATTTCTGGCAAAGAAAGGGAAACCAATGAGTTAACCTAGAGCTCCTCCTGATCGGCTGGCTGCTGCTGCAACTAACTTTAAAAGGCCGGGGGGGTGGGGGGTTCATGAGGGGAGACCAGAGAGAGAAAGGCAAGAAGGAGAGACCAGAGAGAAAGTCAGAGAGCTGAGAGAAAGAGAGCTTTGCTGCTCACTGTACAACCAGTTTTAGTGAAGGACTGGAAAAGGCCAGGCTGTGTGTAATACCTGAGCCTAAGTCCAAGGGGAAATATCATCACAAAGGCAATACTTATAACACACGGAGAGCTTGGGTATAGATCTCTGTGGAGAAAGCTCCTACATCATAGGTGTCAAACTTACGGCCCTCCAGATGTTATGGACTACAGTTCCCATCATCCCCTGTCAGCATTGTGCTAGCAGGGGATGATGGGAACTGTAGTCCATAACATCTGGAGGGGCGTGAGTTTGACACCTGTGTCCTAGATACAGGACAGTGATGTCTCTGAGGGTTTGTGATATTTAATTAACAGAGTGGGTTCCAGGTGGGATACCCCAAAGTCTGCTCTGTGAAGACCTATGTGCCAAGTAGGATATTTAAGTATTTGTCTAGATCTGTGAAAGAAAGATTTTCCCTGTGAAAGTTGAATTAAAACTGAATCAAAAACAGCCTGAAACAACTAAAGTGTTTAGCAAAGAACTGACTGTAACAACTAAAAGGTTTATCAAAGTATTCCTGCCAAAGAAAAATAAAAGTTTAACTATCTCTGTAACTTATATTCTTGTAAATCTGTAAATGAACGTTCCATCTTTATTCACTTGTTAATAAGCCTCAAGGAGTCATTCAAGAGTGCCCAATCTAGCCAGAGAAAGAGAAACCAGTTTTTGAAGGGAAAAGAAAAATCCCCTCACAGAGCTATCAATATTCTCTCAGAGGTGGCAGCTAGAACAAGCGTGACAGGATCTCCAGAAGAGCTTTAGGTGTGTGCCCGCTCGCTTTGTAGCTAGGCCGCCTTTACGTGTGGTAGCTCAGGGCGGTATTAATATTACAGCTACCTATCAGGGGCAGGGATCATGCATGTGTGCACAGGAGGGCTTGCCAGTCTGTCCTCCATCATGACTCAGATGGCAGCTTGTATGGCAAAACTAGCTTGGTTTACCAAGAAATATTGCAGGAATGGGCATCCATCAGCATAATCACAGAGGCAAATAGAAGAATTGGTTTTTATATCCCTTTTTTCTCTCATGTAAGGAGTCTGAAAGCGATTACAAACTCCTTCCATCCTCTCCCCACAACAAACACCTTGTGGGGTAGGTGGGCTCAGAGTTCAAAAAAGACTGTGACTAGCCCAAGGTCACTCAGCAGGCTTCTTGTGGAGGAAGAAGAAGAGTTTGGTTTTATATCCCCCCTTTCTCTCCTGCAGGAGACTCAAAGGGGCTTACAATCTCCTTGCCCTTCCCCCCTCACAACAAACACCCTGTGAGGTAGGTGGGGCTGAGAGAGCTCCGAAAAGCTGTGACTAGCCCAGGGGCGTACCTAGGCAAACTGGGACAAAATCGAGGCTTCATGCCTCCCACCGCCTGCATATGCCACCCTCCCCCACCATGACCAAACAATGATTTTTTTGTACCAGCTCACAAAACACCTCCCACTCCCAGCAAAACATACATGGCTCTCTCTCCACCAACTCTTTTCCTAATTTCCTAATCACAACAACCCTATGAGGTAGGTTGTTAGCCTGAGAAACAACTCCAAGCCAGTGCAAGTGGGTATTAAGTATGTCAATCTCTCACAAATCACCCCCAGCAAAACATTTACCAAACAAATGTCAGCATCAGACTAGCCCAAGGTCACCCAGCTGGCATGTGCGGGAGTGTACAGGCTAATCTGAATTCCCCAGATAAGCCTCCATAGCTCAGGCGGCAGAGCTGGGAATCAAACCCGGTTCCTCCAGATTAGATACATGAGCTCTTAACCTCCTACGCCACTGCTGCTCTTTTTATACCCCACCTTTCTCTCCTGTAAGGTGTCTCAAGGTAGCTTACAAACTCCTTTTCCTTTCCTCTCCTAACAGACACCTTGAGAAGTAGGAGGGGCTGAGAGAGTTCTGAGAGTACTGTGGCTAGTCTAAGGAGAGGGGAAACAAACCCAGTTCACCAGATAAGACTCTGCTGCTCATGTGGATGAAAGGGGAATCAAATCTGGTTCTCTAGATTAGAGTCCACCGCTCTAAATTACTACACCACACTGGCTCTCCACTGACACACCAGCCTATTCTGCATACAGCCCCAGGCCAGGTTTCTTCCCATGCTACAAAAGCCTTTGCATAAATCAAGAAAAGTTAGCAGATAGGGTTTATGTCCGTAATTCCCTCCCAGACCAGCACAGCCACCAGCCAAGTCTAAGGTGAATCCCAGAGATGCTGCCTGGGCCGTTAAAGCTAGATTTGCTCCAAGCATGCTTGCTCAAATGCTTGCTCAAATACAACCCTTGTGGTTTCCCCACCACCAACATCTTGTTTGCCAATATCTTCACAGGCACCATTTGCATTTTGCGTCATTTGATCCAAAAGAGTTTGCTTCTCAGATGAAAATAGGATATATGTGTTAAGTTAGGAAAGCGTTCTCCCTCTCTCATTCTAATACTGGGTGCTTTTGAAGTTCTTCCTGTAGAAAATAAAGATGCTCATGACAACCCCATCTGGGAGGGACCAAATTGTGTTTGGGGTAGCAGCGCAGCCTTGTACTGGCGCACTTGCCTTCCCAGGGCACATATCCTGGAGGAGGAGGCAGACACACCAGGAGCCACCTGCCCCTCAGATTTGCTAGAGCAAAATGCTGAAGTCTAGGTAGAGGGGCTATGCTGGCATCTCAATAGGATGCCAGAGTGTGGGGATAAGCTGGGGCATTCCCAAGGGGTGGGGCTGACATTAGCTCCCAGCTAGGATTTAGGGTTGGGGCACAGTGCCACAGCCCTCAGACTCGTCTTGTAAACCATTTGGAGGGCTTGCCAGCAGCTGGGGGTTTCTTTGAGGTTTTTGCTCCTTCCTCATCTTGTAGGCGGAGGGGCAGCGCCAGAGGTGGGATCCAGCAGGTTCTCACAGGTTCCCGAGAGTAGGTTACTAATTGTTTGTGTGTGCCGAGAGGGGGTTACTAATTGGTGATTTTGCCACGTGATTTTTGCCTCAGTTACGCCCCTCCTCTCAGCAGTAGTGCGCAGAACTTGAAGCAGTCTAGCAGGAGGTGCACTGCCATGTGGCAGCCTGTGCCTGGCATTCGCTTCCTTCAAGGACTCAGGCGCAGCAGCTGGTAACGCCCTGCCACGGCCCCGCCCAGGAATGCCCCACCCTGGAATGCCCGGCCATGCCCCCGTTGTGCCCCGCCCAGCCCCGTTGCCGCTACGCCACAGTTTGAATCCCACCACCATGGGAACCTGTTATTAACATTTTTGGATCCCACCGCTGGGCAGCGCAGTGTCCTGTCACCAAGGGTTTTGGACGGGGCTGCCTATCCCTTAAAATATTCCAAATTCTAATATTTTATATTCTATGGTATTAAATATGTACTTCATGCTTTTAAAGCACCAAAATAAGTTTAAAATTGAAAGGAAAATATTGTATATATTTCAGTTTTTTCCAATATTACCTTTTTTCTGAAGAAAAAATATTTTTTCCCCATAACTTCACATTTTCCAGAATTTTTTCATCACTATGATGGAATAGTATTGCACATACCTTCTTTTTCTCCATTTAGCAAATTCTGGCTGCTACTATAGAAACTGCTTTGTTGCACTTTTATGTTCCTTTTTTAGTTTGTGAGGGGAGTTTTACGGAAAAAACCGTTTTAGTCCATTTCATAACTGTTTTATTGTGACCTGGCGATAAATCACTTCACATAGTTTTTGGAGAACAGAGTAAGTCAGTAACCACACATAATCAGCACATATACAACACTTTCTTGATGTTAGTTTACTAACATTGACTGATGTTAGTTTGACTAAAAATCTCACTAACATTGACTGAAAATAAGTATGTATGCACGTTATGCCACAACAACAACTTTGCTGTATTATGCATCAAAGGGTTGCGCTTAAAGGAAACTTTCCTACCTGCAGATGTGCCAAAAAATAAGCAGAGAGTAAAAACTTGCCTTCACAGTCTATAAAAATTTGAGTAGTTTCTCATAAGGTCAAATAAATTGCAAAGAAGATGTGTCAATTCAGATTAATATCTACTAAAGCAGGTGACTGTCAGGCAGCTGCTGTAATTTATATCTAAAGATAATCCAAAGACACTGGAGGACCAGATAGACTCATGGGAAAGGCTTGGTGTTTTCCAAGCAGCTTCTAGGGTTGCCAGCCAAGGTCAGGAAAGCGTTGGGAGTCTCTGGGGCAGGGCTAGGTATCACACAGTATCAAGCGATGCTGTGATGACTTCTGGTCGCATAACCAGATGTGATGTCACACATTGTGGGAGTGCTCTAGCAATCTCCAAAACTCAGTGGTAAAACTCACGTTTCTTCTGCTGTTGCACCCCCTGGTGGTTTCACCATTCTTGCTCCTCTAGTGCCTGTGGAAAAACTTGCAGACTCCAAGAGGTACTAAGCATTTGCTTCGTTTTTTTCCTTCGCCTTCCTAGCTTCAGCATTAAAATTTATGCGCCATGAAGTGATATTTAGCTACCAACTCAGTGGTGTGGCTCCTGCAGTAAATCTCTGCTGATGGAGAGTATTTCTTCCAAAAGCAATCTTGCCTTCTCATTTTTGCTGCTCAAAACGATGCTTGAAATGTTGCTCTTGGGAGACTGGGATCAGCAGGAACAGCATCAGGTGGGGTTGGCTGATCAAAGGCATAGAGCAGGAGATGGAAATTGATGAAAACACCACTTTCTGGTGGCAGAAATTTGCTGCGGGATGCAACCCAATTGCTTTGTTTGGTTGTAAATCTGTACTTGCTGCGCCAGCTTGTAAAATCTGTCTCTGAAAATGGTTAAAGTGCTTGGCTTTTTATACTTACCACTTACCTTAAGTAAGTGCTTCTCTACGGCTATTTTATGTTTTATTCTTTTAATTCAACTATTCAAAGGGCTTGTTTATTTTGGGGGCAGTTCATTTGCCTGTATTCTCCTCCTCCTGCTCTTATGGGTAAGTGGCAGGATGAAAATCTTCCCAATAAATAAATGCTCCACAGTACAACAGAGATAAAGGATTCATCTCAGGGTTAAACTGAACACGAGTTCACCATCCAGTGCTAATAACCAAAAATACTCCTCTATGTGACCAATGCAAAGAGTTTGCCTTTGGAATTTGTCAAGTAGAACCTGAGTAATAGCAACACAACATCATCCCTTAACACAGCAGGAACCCTATGCACAAGTTGCCAAGTTTGGGTTGGGAAATTCCTGGAGAGTTAGGGGTGAAACCTGGGGAACAAATTGGGGAGAAGGACCTCAGTGGGGCATAATGGCATACAGGCCACCCTTCCAAAGCAGCCATTTTCTCCCACAGAACTGATCCAAGGGGACGGGGGGCACGATGCACCGGGCACGCCCCCCTATGGGGGTGTGGCAAGGGTGTTCCAGGACGGGATGGAGGCAGAGGATGCACCGGTGCATCGGGCACTTTGCCTCTGAACTGATCTCTGCAGTCTGGAGATCAGTTGTAATTCTGGAGAACTCCAAGTGGCAGCCGAAGATTGGCACGCTTTCACAGGTGTATTTTCACCGCAGAGTAACAGGGGAAAACAAACAGGTCCAGGAGTAGAAATAAACTGGGCTCCTTCCCATTTACTTATTAATTACATTTGCATTCTGCCGTTCCTGCAAGACGCAAGACGTTCCTGCAATTTTATCCTCCCAACCATTGTTTGAGGAAGATTATCATATATATGAGCTGAGTTTTTCAGCCCTGTTTTAAGGCTGAAAAAGGCCTCCTTGGCTTATACAGGAGTCCTGCTTACCAGCCGGCTCTTCAGGCCTCTGCCGAGGTTGGGGGCGTGGCCCGGACGACCTCCAGCCGCTTGTTGCTGCCCTCTTCAGAGGGTGAAGGGGAACCCTGGCTGGCTGGGCTTCCTCAAACCCCGGGAGGCAGAGGGAACTCCTTATTTGGGCAGTGACTCCCCCTGATGTCATTGCCCAAATAAGGAGCATTCTCCATTTTCGGGCTGGGTTTGAGGAAGCCCAGCCTGCCCGGAGGTGGAGGGAGCTCCTTATTTGGGCAGTGACTCCCCCTGATGTCATTGCCCAAATAAGGAGCTCCCTCCATGAAGCCCAGCCTGTCTGGAGGTGGAGGGAGCTCCTTATTTGGGAAGTGACCCCCCGATATCATAGCCCAAATAAGGAGCTCCCTCCACCACCTGGGTTGCCTGGGCTTCCTCAAACCCAGCAGGGAGGTGGAGCTCCTTATTTGGGCAATGACATCAGGGGGAGTCACTGCCCAAATAAGGAGCTCCCTCTGCCTCCCAGCTTCCCACCTTCCGCTTATACGGAGTCAATAGGTTTCCCCAGGTTTTGGTGGTAAAATTAGGTGCCTCAGCTTATACATTTGCAATCTCTGCCAATATAAAAATACAAACCAGATGGCCATTTTGCAGAAACGCAACTTGTCTCAATTAAGGACTTGTACCAGCAAGCAGGTATGGAGACCCATGCTGAGATCAATAGGAATAGATAATGGATAATTCAATCATGCTGACTAACTCGAGAACTAATGGAATGTCTCTATGGATTTTTAAAAAACAGAGTCAAGGTGATTATTACTTCCAAATTTCAGGTGACAATTCTGTGCTGCTTCTGCAAGATTTTCTAAATGGATGTTACTTCTGTGCTGGCAACAGCTGGTACATCAAGAACAAGTGAGAAAACACAGCTGCATTTTGAGTTTGCAAGCAGTCATTCTTAAACATGTATCCAGCTGAGTTTTCCTATATGGGAAGCAATGCTCACATCACATGACAAAGACTTCCCGGGGGGAAAAAGGACAAACTAATTCAAGGCCTGAATGGAAAGGATCTTTTCACACAACTCCTCAACAAGAAAACAACTCAAGGTACAGGAAAACAATAGGAAGAACTTAAACATTAGGAAGAACTTCCTGATGGTAAGGGCTATTCAACAGTAGAATAAGAACATAAGAACAAGCCAGCTGGATCAGACCAGAGTCCATCTAGTCCAGCTCTCTGCTACTCGCAGTGGCCCACCAGGTGCCTTTGGAAGCTCACATGCAGGATGTGAGAGCAATGGCCTTCTGCGGCTTTTGCTCCCGAGCACCTGGACTGTTAAGGCATTTGCAATCTCAGATCAAAGAGGATCAAGATTGGTAGCCATAAATCAACTTCTTCTCCATAAATCTATCCAAGCCCCTTTTAAAGCTAAAATACACTGCCTTGGAGTGTGGGGGAGTCTCCTTCTTTGGGGGGGGGGGTGTTAAACAGAGACTGGATAGCCAGGAGTGCTTTGATTCCTGCATGGCAGGGGTTGGACTGGATGGCCCTTGTGGTCTCTTCCAACTCAATGATTCCATGAAAATTAAAGGGGTAAAACGCACACCAAGACTGATGTCAGGGGGGTTGTGAATCTCCATCTATCTGTAAAACGTAAAACACGCATAGCTACAATTCAGAGCACAGCAGGTAAGAGCAGCTTTTGCCCTTCAACATCTGCTCAGCTTCACCAATCAAAACTGAGCTATCTCATTTGTTATTAGAGTTTAAAACCTGTATGTTTGCTCTTAAACAATAGACATCTTTTCCCCTTTACAGTCACTGATACCAGCAAAGGGAGCCCAGGTTCTGTCAGTGAAATCAAGCAAAGCTTGAAAGGTGAAAATCCTCCTTCCCATAAGAACAGACCAGGGTCCATCTACTTCAGTATCCTGTTTTACAGTTACCCTAGAACAGTGGTGGCGAACCTATGGCACGGGTGCCAGAGGTGGCACTCAGAGCCCTCTCTGTGGGCACGCGCAAACAGAGTGCCCCACACACACATCTAGGCTGGCCTGGGCCGCTGGGCTCGATTATTAGAATTAAACCTAAGACCTAGTTTTGGGGAAGCAGTGTAGGTAACCCTGTTAAGCACCGTTAAACCCCACTGATTTTCATGCGAGGAACTAAAGCGCAATCCTTTACCTGGGAGTACGCTCGGTTGCTGGCAATGGGGCTTGCTTCTGAGTAAACCCTCCTAGGGTTGTGATTCACCCATTGGAAGAGTTGTTTCAAAGCCAAGCCACCAAATACCACCAAGTTTACTCCTGAGTAATTCACGCCTAGGAGCCAACCATTTTTTCTAAACTAAAACCTCAGTGTTCAGGTTAAATTGCCGTGTTGGCACTTTGCGATAAATAAGCAAGTTTGGGGTTGAAATTTGGGCACTCGGTCTCAAAAAGGTTCGCCATCACTGCCCTAGAAAGCTAACAAACAGAACATGGAGCCCAGTTCCATCCCTAAAGTCATCTCCTAGCACTGATATTCAGGAGCTGCAGGCAATTTATCTTTTACAGACTGATGGATAACCATGACCTTCATATGCCAGATTGACCCAGCAGGCCGCTTATTACGAGGGTGTATATGGGAACGTATTCTTAACATGAGGAAACAAAATTACATTCTTATCAAGGGTGTCACAGAGGTGACCCACGTGGAGTTTTATTTCTTTCAAACACCAAGAGAGTGATAAGGCCCCATTTTGATGACATGTTTTGAAGTGAGAGAAGGAGCTAAGACAGACACACAGGTGGCTCTCAAACCCACTGCTTTGGACCAACTTTTCATACCCAGGAACCTGTTCCCCCATCAATAACACATTTAGTTATTTACAAAAGTCACTCTCTGCCTTCTGCCCCCCTCAGGACCACCAAGTAAGTTGTCAAATCATTACAATGTCATAAAAACAATTAAAACCAAGCTAAGCTGGGTCAGACCAGGTTAGTGTTTGGATAGGACAGGGGTGGCCAACCTATGGTGCTCCAGATGTTCATAGACCACAATTCCCACCAGCCCCTATGGTGCTCCAGATGTTCATAGACTACAATTCCCACCAACTGGCCATACTGGCAGGGGCTGATGGGAATTGTAGTCCATGAACATCTGGAGCATCATAGGTTGGCCACCCTTGGGATAGGAGATCCCAAGGAATTCCAGGGTTGCTATGCAGAGATAGGCAATGGCAAGCCACATCTTGTTTGTCTCCTGCTTTGAAAAGTCTGTGGGGTCACCATAAGTCAGCGGCGACAACAGAATTTCACTGCTCAGTCATTGTCCAAATGGGTAACCAAGGCTATCTTCAAGGCCTATGCTGTAGCACAGGTAGAGTGTCCCATTACTGTGCATGCTCACTCCACAAGGGCCAAGGCTTCATCAGCTGCTTTCACTGGATGGATGGATGGATGGACGGACGGACATGCATATAAAAACAGCACAGAAAACAACAACTAAATTAGGCAGGACGAAGGGATTTCTGAGGGAATATCTGAAGAAGCAAAAAAGTCTTCACCTACTGGAGGCAGATGAGTCTTTCTGGAAAAAGAGTTCCATAGCTTTGGTGTCATGTCCAAGAAAAGTCCTCTCTCAAGTTGCCACTCACTTTATCTCAAGTGGGGCTCTTGAAACAGAGCCTCAGAAGATGACCATAGCAGTCAGGCAGGTTCATATGGAAGTAATTATTATTCATTTATTAAACTTGTATACGGCCCTCTCCCGGAAGGCTCAGGGCGGTGCACAACACAAATACAATTAAATAAATAAATACAATTAAATAAATAAATAAGCTCCATACATTTAAGTATTAGTCCCTGTTAAAATATAGCGCTCTAATTACATCATCACAACATTACAAGTAGAGATTCCTTCAGTTATGTTGGTCCCAAGCTATGTGAAACAATCACAATGTTGTTTTTGACGAGGAACTCTGCAACATTCCAATTCATCAATTACCTTCCTTTAGTAAGTGCATGAGGAGGAACAGAATTTGAGAGCTTAACTGGAGGAGCCAGGAGAAGATACACAATCCTGCCGGATCTCCCTCCATCCCGCAAATTTAAATGTTGCCACAGATGGGCAGGGTAGTGTGGAACAGGGGGTGTGGGTCTGGGAAAGGTGGAAAGGGTTAAAAAAAACCCATGCCATGAGATACAAATCACAGCCACATTCTCCAAGTATCTTTTTGTCCTGTGAACAAAATTATGCCATAGCAGCTTCAAGAGGACTATTCGCATCCAAAAAAACAGCACAGGAAATGGAGAAAGCGATCAGCTCATTCGTATGTCCCTGTTACAGCAGAAATCAATCATGACTGTCTCCATCTCATCTGGATTTATCCTAAAATGTAAGCTAAGGATCAGAAGTATTCTATTAAACAAAACAGAAACTGAGACAGCAGAAAGACATTTCAGTTCCAGTACCAACAGCTGCTTCACACATCACAATTTAGCCCCACTGTTTAAAATGAAAAGGAGCTTGCAATTGAGACCTATATTTAATAAAGGGGTGGGCCCTAGAGTCACACCTGGGGTTCTGCCCATTCCTGAGGAGGATGTTGTTTCTTCCTGCTTCCAGCGCTGGCAACTCTGAAAACAGGAAGAGATGGAATCCATTCTGGAACCCTTCTAATCAGGCCAAGATGCAGCTTTCTTTCTCTTGCTCTTCTGTTCTTCTGGGCTGTTGGCAGAGGCGTAGCAAAGGGGGAAAGCGCCCGGTACACTGGTGTGAACTCTGCCCCCGCCACGCCCTGGAATGTCCCACCATGCCCCCGGAATGCGTCGCACACAATCCAGCCTCCTTGGAGCTACGCCTCTGGCTGTTGGCACTCAAGCCACTCTGTGATTCTTCTAGAGCAGGGGTCTGCAACCCGTGGCTCTCCAGATGTTCATGGACTACAAATCACATGAGCCCCTGCAGCAGGGGCTCATGGGAATTGTAGTCCATGAACATCTGGAGAGCCACAGGTTGCAGACCCCTGTTCTAGAGCATCACCCCACTAGCTGATTCTAGAGTTAAGGGTGCAGAGGTTCTGAATTTGTTAAACAGCTTGAGAGCAGCATGAAAAGCTCCTATGGACCAGATGAGCACGCGCGCACGCACACATGTATCCAGCTGGAATTTGCCCCCCTCTTTTTCAGAAACACATCCATCACATCTGCTTTGACTGCAATTTGAAACAGTCGCCTCGGTCTAAATCAGTGGGTTCAGACTGACGTAACTCCGAACAGGATAGAAAGCTTGGTCTGTGTGGAACAGGCCCAGTTTTACGCTTGCTTGACTTTACCCTTTTAGCACAGAATTTGATGGCAGCATGATCCAGATCAACATTATCACCAAACAAAATTACTTCATTTGCCCCGACCTGGATAGGCCAAGCTACTCCAACCTCATCAGATCCCAGAAGATAAGCAGGTTAGCTCTGCTTGGTACTTGGATTGGAGACCTCCAAGGACGCCTAGGGTTGCTATGCAGGTTTGCAAACCACCTCTGTTGGTCTCTTGCCTTGAAAATCTTACAGGGTTGCCACAAGTTGCCGACAACTTGACAGAATATAGGAAAATCATTTCACAGATTAAAAGAAGTAGAATTTACACCTCCATTATAGACAGCTATGAAAATGTCCCTGGGTGTTTCAGCATTTCACAGATGGCATGGATCCAGCCACCCAGTTCTTCTTGATTGAATGGTATTTCTGTTTGTGAAAGAGAAGAAAGCCATTTCTGCCAGTTACTGCCTCTCACTGCAAACCCCCAAGTTTGCCCCGTGGGTCCTCAGACCCCCAAGAATAAAATTTTAGGTTGTTCAGAGGGATGCAAGCAGGAGGAGGAAGCAGTAAACTCCCGCTCTGAGAAATCCATGGATATGCAACACTACAGGAAAACAGAAAGCTCAAGCTAACAGAGAAAATACATGTGGCACGTATTAAATTCATATGACTTCCAAGACTTTTAAAAAACATCTGTATTTGCCTAATAAAATTATTTGCCATTACACAGAAGTTCTTAATTGAAAAATGTATGTATAAATATTTGCCTGTACTACACTGGGAATGGAATGCAACCTCTGGAATCCAGCTGTGACAACTGACTACTATAATGCGAGACACCAATTTGAGTATTAGAATTTCCCCTTACATCTGAATTTGGATATTCACTCTTCAAGCCATACAATTTTTTAAAAATGTAAACAAAGTGTACCAATGGGGTTTAGATCAGCAGGACATTAATATCTGTGCATTAAATCCATTGACCAGAGCTGCGATTGGGCAAAATCTATCTTTCTACAGACCAGAAAAGGGCTCCAAATTTGCAGAAAAATAGGAACTCAAAAAAATACAGTGAGGGGTTTTTAAAACCCCAAAAATAATAAAAGGAGCCCCTGTAGCTTTAGTTAAGAGAGCCCCTCAGATTCCCTGTAGCTTTAAGCAACAGATTCCATTGTAATTACAATTACCATTGGACAATTAGGATTACCTTTGAAAGCCTTCGACAATAAATTAGGATTATCATTGCAATTACCACTGTAATTACCATCCGGAATTACAATTTCTCTCAAAAAAACAAAAATCAGTTCAGCTAAATTCTTTCTTTCTTTCTTTCTTTCTTTCTTATTTATTTATTATTTATTTCATTTTATTTTTACCCCACCAATCTCCAAAGGGACTTGAGGCAGCTTACATATGTAACCATAATAAAAGAATACAATAATATAAAAGCAATACAAAAAGGATAAAAGTTAAAACCAGTTACAAATAAGATGGCATAAAACCTACAAAACAACATAAAGGAGCAGGCGAGCGTATCACACCCAGGCAAAGGCCATGGGACCATATTAAAAAAGGGGGTGCCCAGGTGGCCTGGCAGAAAAGGCCCGGTGGAATAACTCCATTTTCCAAGCCCTGTGGAACTGAGACAGATTCCGCAAGGCCCAGATGTCATCATGGAGTGCAATCCACCACACCAGGGCCAGGACCGTAAAAGCCCTGGCCCATGTCAATGCCAGGGGCCACCAACATATTCCCCTCTGCAGACTGGAGGGGTCTTTGAGGACAGTAAAAGAAGAGGTGGTCTTGCAGATATGCAGGTCCAAGACCGCTAATGGCCTTAAAGGTCAACACCAAAACTTTGAAGATGACCCGGTGCTTGACAGGCAACCAATGAAGATCTTTTAGGACAGGTGTTATGTGGTCCGGGCTAGAGGCTCCAACTAGGAGCCTAGCAGCTGCTTGCTATACAAGTTTCAATTTCCAGATCAACGTCAAAGGTGAGTTAGCGTAAAGCGAGTTACAGCAGTCTAGCCTAGAGGTGACCGTTGCATGGATCACTGAAGCCCAATCAGCCTAGGAGTGGTAAGGGGCCAGCTGCTGCACCTGATGTAGGTGGGAAAGCCATCTGAGTTGTCTTTGTGACCTGGTCCTTCAAAAGAGTGGAGTCCAGGGTCACACCCAAGCTCCTTACTGATGAGGGCCTCATCGCCAGAACTGGCAGATGGAAATTCCGCCACCAATCCCCCCAGCCAAGCCACAGAATCTCTGTCTTCCATGGATTTAATTTCAGTCTGCTTGTTCTCAACCAACCAGGTACAGTTTCTAAACAGTACTGCAGAGCCTCAGGGGAAGAGGCCGGTCAGCCCACCATCGTGAGAATGAGCTGAGTGTCATCCGCATACTGATGGCATCCCAACCCAAAGCTCCACTCCAGCTCGGCGAGGGGCCACATATAGATATTAAACAGCATTGGGGAGAGGATGGCCCCCTGAGGCAACCCACATATAATGGGGTTCTACTCAGAAACCTCCCCCACCCCGACATTACCTGCAGTCCCCCAGCACTGGAGATACGAGATCATCCAATCACAAGCTATTCCTCAGACTCCAGCGTCGGCGAAAACGTGGACCAACAGGTCATAATCAACCATGTTGAACACTGCAGTTAGGTCCAATAATACTAGCAGCATTGACCCACCCCAATCCAGCTGGAGACGTAGCTCTTCCTCAGTGGTGACTAACATGGTCTCTGTCCCATGACCAGCACAGAAGCCAGACTGGAGGGGATCTAACACTTTGGCTTCATCCAGGAAAATCTGAAACTGCTCCACAACCACTCTCTCAATTACCTTACCCAGAAACGAAAGCTTCAAAACCAGGCAGTAAGCGGCCAGATCAGTTTGATCTAACGTTGGTCTTTTCAAGAACGAGCAGACCACCGTCTCTTTCAGCCGCCATGGAAACACTCCTTGCTCAAGGGCAGGGGTCTTCAAACTATGGCCCTCCAGATGTTCATGGACTACAATTCCCATCACTCCTTCCAGCATGGCCAAGTGGTAGGGCTCATGGGAATTGTAGTCTCTGAACATCTGGAGGGCCATAGTTTGAAGACCCCTGCTCAAGGGAGAAGTTGACAATTTTCAACAGGGGACTCCGCAACACGGTCTCGCTGGCCTTCAGTAGCCAGGAAGGGCACAGGCAGCTGTGAAATCTACAACAGCAGCAACAATAATAATTCCAAAGCATTCAGAGAGCTTTGTCACAGACATCCATTCCTTCCTCTCACTTTAACAAGCAAAAGTGACCCACCGCTGAGTCCAGGCCAACGTGAAGCAGCTTAATATTGATACATTAATCCCATCATCATTTTAGCTCACAGTACACAGGTGCTGGATTGAAACATAGAAGGGTTAAATCACTACACAGGTTAACCAATACTGTGCCTTTGTAGCCTAAAAACAATTCTAGACCTATACCCACAAATCCCAGAGCTTTTGGGGAGGGGAGCATGGAAAGGAAAATGTTGCAGATGGACACACCCTCAACACTCTAGGAATTCTCCCAATCTCTATGGTTAAGATCATAGGGGAATTCTTAGATCATTGTGGGAGTAGGCTGTGATGTCACCCCCCCCCCCAATGTTTATCTTATTGCTCACTAGGTGTAGTGCAGGCAGTTGACAGCAGGTGCATGAGTTCACCTATCTGGGCACGCATCTGGGAAGAGTAAACCTAAGGGTGTATTCCACGCTACATATAAAGTAGTTAGACTACAATTCCTCTTCCCAGTCAGTCCTACAATCTGTAGTTCTGTGAAACGGCTAGGAACCTCTAACAGAATCCTCGCTATCTCAGACGGCAATTCTCAGGATCCATCGGCTGAGCCCATGACAGTGCAAATGTTATGAAGTCAATACAAGTTCAGAACTTAGACATGTTCCTCTTAAGTACTCATACCCGGTTTCTCAAGTATGTTCAAGTCAAACCAACACCCAATGAGCATCCTGAACAAAATACAGGCAAATATATTGCTTCAGCTTTTCCTTGGAGAAAGAAACGAGATACAGTCATTTACATGCCAATGATAGAAGCTTGTGAGCCAAGAAAGGGTTGCTGAAGTGGTTGGTGCTAACAGCAATTCAGATATAGTAGGTACCTGCCTGTTGTTGTTGCTCTGCTGTGCCGAGATGACTCGGAAGCTTTTCTCAAGACTGGTCTGACATTCCTAGCAGTTTACTGTTAGCAAAACTACTTAATTTTTTATTTATTTATCTTATATATTACTGCTGGGAAGGTGGGAGTTGTAAGGGTGGATTTTTAAAGTTCTGGTTTCATATTTAGTGTGTTTTCCTCATTAGCTCCTATGCTGGGGGAATCTTATAGAATCATAGAATTGGAAGAGACCACAAGGGCCATCAAGTCCAACCCCCTGCAATGCAGGAACACACACTCAAAGCACTCCCGACATATGTTCATCCAGCCTCTGTTTAAAAACCTCCAAAGAAGGAGACGCCACAATTCTCTGAGGCACTGCATTCCACTGTTGAACAGCCCTGACGCTCAAGAATGTTTAGGTGGAATCTCTTTTCCTTCACCTTGAATCCATTACTCCGTGCCCTAGTGTCTGAGGCAGCAGAAAACAAGCTTGCTCCCTCCCTTCAAACAGTTAAACATCCCTTCAAATAGATAAACATGGCTATCATGTCACCCATTAACCTATGGTTCTCCAGACTAAACATCCCCAGCTCCCTAAGCCTCTTCGTAGGACATGGACTCCAGACCTTTTACCATTTTGGTTGCCCTCCTCTGGACCCGCTCCAGCCGGTCAATATCCCTCCCAAACTGCGGTGCCCAAAACTGTACACAATATTCCGGGTGAGGTCTAACCGATGCATAATAGAGAGGAACAATTACATTCCTCAAACTTGACACTACACTCCTATTGATACAGCCCAAAATCGCATTGGCTTTCTTGGCCGCCGCATCACACTGCTGACTCAAGTTTATGGTCTACTACGACTCTCAGATCCCTTTCACATGTAATGTTGTCAAGCCAGGTGTCACCCATCCTATATCTGTGCATTTCATTTTTTCTGCCTAAGTGCGGTATCTTACATTTATCTCTGTTGATATATCAGGGGTTGAAGTTTCTTACACAGAAAATAGCACAGGTAGAAGCTTAACATCCTCCTCTACATGTGCCACAATCCCAACAGGAAACAGGACCCCCATTTCTGGGAGGTCCAGAATTCCCAGAACAGACCTCTCAAAATGTCCCAGTGGGAAAAAAAGTTTTAGAGTGGAGCAGGTTCTTCTCTTGGTTTGTGCTGAAACCAGAATAAAATAAGAGTAACAGACTGCAAATTACAGAAAACTCTTCCTTTCCTCCAAGTTTTCTGATAAACCAGGAAAGAGGGGGCTGTAGAAAACACAACCAGAGATTAAATAGTAAGACAAGCCTAAATTTGAGGGCCACTCAGAGGTACAAAACTCCCACCCAGACTGGCTGCAGGCTCTGTTCTCTTGCTGGGCTGTTGCTCAGTTCCCCTGGAAAACCAATAAATGCTTTATTGAATGGCTATGTAATCTGTTCCTTATCTGGAGAATTCCTTGGCCAGGTTCACCTGACCTGATCCTGCTTGGGGCACATTTATCTGGGTGATGCAACCTGGGCTCTGTCTGAACAGATCTCCCACGAACACCACAACTCAAGACATAATGTCAAAAAACTCCATGCAAAAGCATCGGCACGCACATTACCACAAAAGGACGGCCGGCAAAATTATTACAATTTAGAATATCACTACCAAGTCTTTGAAATGAAAAACAAGCCCTAAAATAGACTGCCAAAAATTGACAGTATGATTCCAATTTGTGGATGATACTTTTACAAATTGGAGCCATGGTGAAGAAGGATTCTTGTCATTTTTGAACCACCTTAGAAGTATCTACCTTAACATTCAACTCACCGTGGAAAAGGGAAAAGAGGGGAACTTGCCATTTTTTTAATGTCATGGCCATCCGCAAAACAAACCAGCAATGGAGCCACAGAGACTATAGAAAATTGACCCACACAGATCAATATCTACACAGAAGCTTTAATCATTATCCACAACATAAAAGGGTTGTAACCCAAACTCCGGTAGACTTGGCAAAAAGGATCTGCAAACCTAACCTTCTCATTAATTAAATGAATTCTCCAGATTGGGCTCTGTAAGCAGTTGGCTACCCCACAACAGAAATCAGAAAAGCTATAAAACACGCAGAGAAAAATGCACGGCTGAGAAAAAAACAGCTCCCCATGCGGAAGGCATTTCTACCGTACATCAAGGAAATCACAGACTGGTTGAAAGACTGGTGGAAAAACATAACCTTCAAACAGAAAATACATCAAATGCTACAGCCAGCAAAGGACAAGAGAGACCCCCTTACATTTGCAGGAGTCTATCATATACCATGTACCTACAGACAAGTATACAAAGGAAGGACTAAATGAGGCATTCTGACAAGAACATGAAAAGAACATAAAAGGCACTGCAGACTAAACCAACCTGATAAATCAGCAGTAGCTGAACATGCTCTAACCCAAGTCAAATATAGGATCTTATTTGATGACACAGATGCTTGACAACTCCAACAGAAATCCACAAAGGCTGAGACTGTTTCAACAAAAAAGAAGTGAATCTGAAAAAAACAACAAAACCTGGCTACCAGTTCTAAAAAACACCAAAAACAAAAACATGGGGACTTTTAAAACTCCATTCGACAACCCGCCAGATAGAACAAATTCCTTCCTCTCCCCAGCTCCTCCCCTCCCCTCCCACCACTTCAGTCTGAATTCTGAGATGAGCAACACACCAGGATACACACATACAAATGCAACTGCAAATGAACTCTACCCAGATACAGGCAAAAGCACCTTATCCCCCTTCAGGGTGGACTTGTTTTAAATTACTAGTGATTCTCTTGATGGTCTACTGTTCATATTTATAACCAGACAAAGGTTTCATTTTTAGAATAATATTTTCATATTAGCTTTACAGTTATATCAAAAATACAGATTTGATTGCACAATTAGAAACACATAGATAATTATGAAATCATTGACAGGTTAACTTCCTCCAGTTTCATTCGGGCCACCAGTTCTTGCGTTCCTTGGCTGCAGCATTCGCAGTTTGCACAAATGCCTGCCCCGCCCATAGGTAAAGAATTTAATTAAAATATGTTCTTTTTTAATGACCTGCTATCATTGTAGATTTTCTCCACCAGGGAGAGAATGATATGATAGACCTCAGGCTGTAAACACAAAAATTCCAAGACCTGTGGGCTGTTTGGCTAAAAGGGGGTTAATTTCCATTTTTCCTGCTTGCCCCTCCCTCTTCACACTTAGCTCCTCGTGCTAGTCTATTTTATTCCCAACCATCTTATCTCCATTGAAATTCTTGAGACTTAGCACTTAAGAGATAAGGGATTGGTTCTGTGTACACAGATTTGAAAGTGAATAATGAGATTAAAGTCTCTTCTCAACTCTGTATATTTATTTTATAATACTGTTGCTGCAAAGAGGCATGCTATCTCTGCAAACACAAATTCAGTTTTCAGAACTACAATACCAAGCATCAGTGACCTCCTGACCTAGACGGAAAACAGCCCCAAAATAATCTTACAGCAACCTCTGAGAGTGTGTGACACTGTGAGTGGATCAATGGAATTCATAAACACTGCATGAATATACAGCCTCATGCCACATAATTAAAAACTAATCCTTAGTTTTTGATGAATAATCTTTGGACAATAATGTATCTTAAACAGAAAACTACCATTAGATTTTTTTCTCAAGGAACATTTTACTTTTTTAAAAATCCAATTTAAATTTAAAAATCCATTTTAATAATTGTTTTTTTTAATCCACCCACCTACCTCAGAGGTGGACAAAACAAATAACCAACTACTTAAAACACTCCATACTGTGCCATAGAGAGAACCACATCTCACCGTGACATGCTTCTGAAGATGCCAGCCACAGATGTGGGTGAGACGTTAGGAGCTAAAACTACCAGACACAGCCACACAGCCCAGAAAACCCACAACAGCCAGTGCACAAAACAGTCCAATACAAATTTAAAACCTATAAAATCAAATGAATGGCTTTTTATTAGGGTTTCCTGTACATAATTATTAAGTGGCCCAAAACCAGTAAAAGTCAGCTGTCGTAAAGAAAGCGAAACCTTCAAATTAAAAATTTCTTCCTTGACTGATCAACTTCAAAAGCTCCACTATAATGCAATCTCCTAGTGCAATCTCTTGTTATACGAATCTCTGATTCCCTCAAAGCAACCATGGTTGTGTGAAAGTGGGACTACTGACTAAACAGCCCAATCCTTTGGAGGGGAGGGTGAACGGGCTTATGGAGCCAACGTGTTTGCCAACCTCGGTGGCATAAATGAAGTTTATGCCGGTGGGAAGGTGAAGCACAGGTGGGTGGCACCCAACCAGTAATGAGATTCAAATAATTTAACAACCAGTTCTGGTGGTGGGATTCAAATAATTTAACAACTGGTTGTTTACAAGCACCATTTTAACAACCGGTTCTGCCGAAGTGGTGCAAACCGGCTGAATCCCACCACTGCACCCAACCCCTAAAGAGCCACACCGGCCTAAACTTGGTGTTTACATCCTGCCTTTTGTTTGTTTGTTTGTTTGTTAAATTTATATACCGCCCCTCCCCCGAAGGGCTCTGGGCGGTGCACAACAGCTAAACAAACAATAAAATACACAAAATACAGAATAAATAGAATATTAACTATAACTTTAAAATAAAACCCTTTAAAACACAGCGTACAGTACAACATTTTTGGCGTCCATTAAAATCGGCATTAAAACCCTCCCAAGGAGGGGGAACAGTGGGTCCCAAGATGTTAGGGACCCAAGATGTAAACAAAATAAAAGCAGAAAGAGGGAGGGGACACCAATCAGCAGCTGCCCCCCCAAAGCCCGGTGGAACAACTCAGTCTTACAGGCCCTGCGGAACTCACCAAGATCCCGCAGGGTCCGGACAAATGGAGGAAGAGTGTTCCAGCAGGCAGGGGCCAGGGGCGTAAAGGCCCTGGACCGAGTGGAGGCCAGCCGCATCATTATTGACTCCTACTGCTGCCCAAAAGCCCTCTGGAGGCAGTGCAGAACTGCGCCAGCAGAGCCGTCCCCAGCCGCCACGGCCTCCATCTTGGGGTTTACTTCCTCTAAAGTGGGAGCCATTTGATTTGGAGTTTGGGCTGGTAAACTGGAGAGAAAGAGCTGAAATCCCCAAGAAGCTGAAACCTCTCCCAAGGGGTTTTGCTATTTTACTCAGGTTTTAACTGGATTAAAAAAAAACTACTATTGTAAAACCACCTTGAACAATAAAAAGGCAGGATATAAATAAACTCCCCTTCCCTCAACTGCTAATGCCACGGCCCCTTATTTCACAGTGATGTCAAGACTGGGGGTAATCCCCATCAGGAAAAAAAAACAGCTGAAAAGCAACTCGTGTAGAGGTGGGGGTGACGCACATCTCAGTCAAGAAGAATGTTCCGCTCCCACAATGCATGAAGCATTTTAAATCTCCATCTCACCCCGACTTATACAAACTTGGTAAAATCCAATCTTATTGGTCTACTGCATTATCCTTGGTGCATTGGGGGGAAAAGAAAAAAATACGACCAAAGGGGGTTTGGTCACAGAACAGCCCACCGTGTTTGCTCCAAATCCAACAACCACCTTAAAAATAGATTCTGTGGGCTATTTTGGGTAGAAACTCTCTCAGGCCAAAGCCACCCACAGTTGTACTGCTGAAGCCATACTTAATTCAAGCCCAAAGTCGCGGCAGATTCTCTCCCAGCTCCACAGCAGCAGGAATATTTGAAAAGAAACGCTCCCAATTACTTGGAGCCGTGATGCAGCCATAAGTTGCATAACACACCAGTGGTATTTTGGCATTTCGAAATGACTACGTGCACGATTCGGCGGTAATTTCGCCCCAGGTGCTAGAGAGGGACCGTCCGGGCAGCCCTGAAATAGTTGTGATGCCGGCCCCATTCACTGGCCCCCAAGTTGCCTTCCTTGTGAATCAAGGTGGCCCTTCAGTCTCAAAGCAATATTACCCAGCTGGGCTTCCTTTAATTCTACATCTGGTGCATCTCCCAAAACTAACATCCAACTTTTTAAACAGAAGGTTTTCACTTATCCGTACAAGGATCATCTATATTCTTTCACGGCTGGGCAGACATCCCATTAACTGCTTGTTTTTATAGTCTCAAAAGAAATACACTGGTTTTTTTTTCTTCAGCATCCAAGTGGCTGCTCGTGCCTGTTAAGCACCATATACCGTGTGGTCCAATCGAGCCTGAAATACACCCTGCACTTCTACAAACTGCAGATTCAGAGCCCTACAATCATGCCCTACAATTACCTGTTCCTGCATCCCTTTCTCCTCCCTGTTTTTGTACCGAACATCTAGCCTGATGAAGAGTTCAGGAGAACTCAGAAGTTCACTCATTTTGCGATATTTTGCATGTCCTAACAAAAAGTTACAGCTTTTTTAGGAATGCTTCTGTAGAACAACATAGCTACTGTACACAGGAATTCAAAAAGGCACTGATGGATTAGGAGTGATTTCTGAAAAACCTTCCCTCCCTCTGAAGACTTCCAACTCTCACCTTACCATGTTCTTAGAAGCAACATTTCTGGGAGCGTTTTGAGATACAGCCGGAGAGGGAAGTCAAGGAATCCCATTCCGGTACGAATCTTTTCCAACAGCAGAGATTTACTGCAGGATTCAAGGGCCCATGTTGTGCCCAGGCAATTCCGAGATTCCTGCAAACACACTATGAAAGCAATCAACCTCCCCATTGTCTGTTCCTCCAGCATCTGGTGCTCTGGAGGAAGGGTGCCTATGACAAGGGATTTACATGGAGCCATCTTGTCTAATATGGAACAACTGATGTTTCATCTGCACAGACCAGTCATATGGCAACAAAGCACTCAGACACCAAAACGAAACAGCATTTCCATTGTATTGTCGAAGGCAGATCCTCTGAAGATGCCAGCCACAGATGCAGGCAAAACGTCAGGAGAGAATGCTGCTAGAACACGGCCATACAGCCCGGAAACCACACAGCACCCCAGCATTTCCACTGTTTTGTTTCTAAGAGGGAAGGGACACATAGCCAGAGGTTGATTCCGACCGCCCCACATTTCTCCTTCTCCAGAATCAGGACCCTGTACTTACCCCTAATTTCCCACCCCAGTTTGGAGGCGTTCCCTCCCCACTCACTCTGGCGTGTTGATCCAGATGATATCCAGGTGGCAGTAATAAATACACTCCTTATCCTTGTAGGTGTAGCAAGTACAGCGCTTGGCTCGGTGGTGTGCGTCTCCCAGGCCAGCCACTTCTGCTGTGCCGCTAGCATTGCTGCTCCAGGTAGATAACAGCTCCCCTGTCGGTATCTCGTTTTCTTCACTCTCTTGCTCCCGGAGCCCCGGAGACCTCAGCCCACGGATGCTGCCACCACCCGGGGACAGCAAGGGGTGAGAGATTGGAAGCAGGAAGACTAGCGGCCAGGGAGAAAAGAAAAAGTGTTAAATTAGAGAGGTGCATTTTTAGCCACCGCTACCCCACCACTGGTCTTGGACAGGCAACTGTGGGTATTGATTAAGGAGCAGAACTTGGGGGGATAATTTATAGGCTGTTACTAAAAATCTCAAACAAACACCAGCTTGTAGAAAGACAGCTCTAACAAACTCTAGCAAAATGTAATGCTGTATCCACATAAAATAACAGAGACTCAACATGCTAAAGTTGACAGTAATTATAATTGCAGAGGGAAAACAGAGGAGAAAAAAGGCATGAAGAAAAACAAAACTCTGTAATCAGGGCATCCAGAAAAGCATTCCAAATTGCATCAAATTTCCATGCTTAATAAATGCTTTTTTTAAAAAAGGGGGAAAAAGCCCAAATTGTTAGGTGGTATAAATTAGAAGCCAAACAGCGTACGTTCTGGTGTTCCGTTCTTCAACATTTGTGTTTAACCACCGTGAAAGGGCAAATGAACCCCCAAACTTATGTACTTTCTAGATGCCAAACATTATGAAATAATCGAAAGGTTCATTACGTAAAATGAACAGCCCTAAGAAACCATGCTATGTAGGGATAAAACTTCTCAGAAAGGTGTTACCTAACAGCCAACAAGCACGAGGTGAATAGCAGCCTCTCGCTGGCATGCAGATTTCGAAGGGGATCAGAAGGCACCTGTCCACAGCAGGAGCAGCAGTATTTTAGGGTGTTGACGAAACAGCCCACAATCTTACAGATAAATGCAAAAATCATCCTCTGTACGTCACAGCAAAAGAGCCCGGGAAGGTGGGGGAATGGCTGTTGGCCAGGACTGTGACAAGCTTTGATGAAAGTAAGTTCAAACGATGTTATATATAGTTTCAGGTGAGTAGCCATGTGGGTCTTCTGTGGAAGAGCATGAATGAAGATTACAGATAAACAAGAGTTTTGGAGTACAAGCTTTCCAGAGCCAACACTCCCTTTGTCAGATCTGATAATGGGACCTTTGACTATTGAAAATCTTCCTATTTTATAGATAAAAGCAATTCAGACGTTTGCCTGAGAAGTAACAGCAACCATATGAATCTTCAAAGCACTTCTAATAGTAATATTCACAGGCTAGCAAGGTAGGTCCTGCATTATTATCTTCACATCACCAAGACTGAACAGCTCACCTAAGGACACCTAGCCACTTTCTGGCAGGGGCCAAATTTGAAGTAGGGACTTTCCAACTCTCACTCCTGACCATCATAACTACATCACAAGGAATTAAAACGTGATCCTAAACAGAGCTACGTGTGCAGTACGATGGTCAACATGTTTATTCAAAAGTGCATTGCATTTAGCACAATAGGGCTTGCTGCCTAACAAGCATGCTCAGATTGAAGCTGAAATCTAGGGACGTCAATGGGCTTATAGAGATGCAACTTAGTGTTAAATTGCACTATGAAACACACTTTTGGTCAACATTCTACCTAAACCAACTCTACCCAAACATACATTTCAACTCTTCAAAACGACTTGGAAATATTTCTCCATTTTTTCCAAATATTTTGTTCTCTTCATCAGTCCAGAATGTTGGATTTCCCCTTTTGGAAAGTTATTAATAATCTTGCAAATGTATAGTTTAGTGGTATCTATTGCCAACTGACATTTTTATGCAGGTGTAAACATTCAAAGGCTTCCACAATACATTCAAAGGTGTATTTGAAAACTACATATGTCAAAAAAAGAATTAATTCCTGAAAAATTGTGGTTGAGTTTTCACTATTCATATTAACTCTGTTACATTCTACAGTCCCTTGTTTCTTTCCAGAAATAAGCAGAAATTTAGCAGCATCTTAAATATTAACAAAATGTTAACCAAGCATGAACTTCTGTGTATGAGAACTCACTCCATCAGATGTTTAAGAAATCCCAATAAAAATATACTATGGTATATTTTAATATACTGTAGTAAAATAATAATATACTATAATAAAATACTATAATAAAAATATACTATAGTATCAAAATACCATACATACATATTGAAATAACTCACCCTAGTAATAATTACATTGTTATTGTTAGATTGTCCTTAACATCACACCGAAGGAAAAACAAATGTGCGTTTGATCTTGAAAGTTATTAATGCTACTACTGCTCCACACTGCAAATCGACCCACAGCTGGGGAAACCCCATAAATATCAATGAGATCTCTACAGCCTTAGGCTGTGAATTTCCACACCCATTATAGGCAGCAAATCCCGCTACTTTCTTGGGTATATATCTAAACTGACCACTGCAAAATCAAGCTCTTCTTGGTTAGTGCTACTGAAAAACTGGGTGATCGAGAAAAATATTAATACAAGGCCTACTTTTCAAGGTTGTTGTGAGACTTTTGGCGATCGCATCAGAAGTGCTTTTGAAGGCTGGTGGTACTACTACTATGGCAAATTTCTATAGTAATTTACTTGGAAGTCATTTCCATCCAGCTTGCAAAGAATGCTGCTATTCTTAAACGGCCCCAAAGCTTCTGCAGTGTGGTAGAGGAGATGGTGGTTGTACTCACCTTTAAGCTTGAGCAAATCGCTTTAAGGACACCCCTAAAAACCCTGCTCTTCGTCTGGGCAGACGTTTGATCCCCTCTGAAATCCGCCTACCAGTGGACTCTGCAAAAGGCTTTTGATGCTAAGATCCATAACCACCCCCACCACGCCAACCCTTTTACCTGTGCTTGATGTAATTGTAAGTCCCCAAAGTATCAGGAATCGCAGCTCCATGAAACCCAAATTGCAAACTTCTCAACTCGTGGAAGGGTGGGGGGGAGAGGAGAAATTTCCCCCCAAGCAAAACTGCTCCCGGCAGAAGAATCCCGGGCTCTTCTTGTGCAAGCCCTTCTTGTTATTCCCACGCGCCGATGACCTTTTGAGGACCGCGGCTAAACACACACACACACACCCCTTTTGTGCAGAAACAGTCCTTAAGAAAGGGAACGGGGTGGTCGGAAACCCCAAAGGCGCTCCATCGCTCGCCTCCTCTTTAGGTTTCGCTGCAGACCCCGCAATCCGATTGGGAAACGAAGCGGTGGGATTTCCAAAAAAAGGACGCCAGCCCCCACCGGGAGTCCTTCCTGGGGGCTTTTTCCGCCTCCCGCACCGTATTGCAGCCGCGGCAGCACCAGCAGCCGAGCGAGACGCGCCGCGACTGGAAACCGAGACGCCGCTTGCAAAAACGCGCTCTGCGCTCCCAGCCACCCATCACTGGTCCCCAGCGCGGCCTGAGGCGAGGGGCGCGGCTTGTGGGTCCGGGGCGGGGTCTGGCCAAGGTTCTGCTTCTGATTGGCTCCTCTGGGTCCTGAGATTTGCATAAGCGGAGCGGGCAGATGTGAGCAGACTCACACCTAGGGGAGGGGGAGAGGAGAGGAGGAACCACGAGGTTTCAGGTGCCTGTGCCGCTCATAGCTCTGTGCCATTGAACAGGTATTCGGAAATGCAGGGATGACACCTGCAGTCTACTCGGCCAGGTGCATTTAATTAATTAATCTACAATATTGAAATAAATGCCCTTTCTTAATTACCTTGTTATTGGGGTGCTGTGGGGTTTCTGGGCTGTAGGGCCGTGTTCTAGCAGCATTCTCTCCTGATGTTTTGTCTGCACCTGTGGCTGGCATCTTCAGAGGATCTCAGATCAGAGGTGTTCCTCCCATTGGGCAAAGTGGGCAGTTGCCCAGGGCGCCGCGGGGGGGGGGGGGGGGGGTGCAAAAACTGCAGGTTCATTTGTGGGATTTTTTGTATTTTCAGTGTTTTTCCAATTTTGGCCTGCAGAGGGCACAGTTTCTAGGCTAGCAGCACCAAAATTTCAGGGATTTTTTGGGAAACTCTCCTGATGATATTACCCAGTTTTGGTGAGGTTTGGTTTAGGGAGTCCAAAGTTATGGATTCCCAAAGGGAGTGCCCCATCCCCCCCATTGTTTCCAATGGGAGCTAATAGGAGATGGGGCTACACCTTTGAGGGTCCATAACTTTGGACCCCTGAACCAAACTTCACCAAACCTGGGTGGTATCATTAGTAGGGCCTCATGAAGATACTCTGAAATTTTGGTGCTGCTATTTTAATAATTGCACCCCTGACAGCAGGCACCCCCTAAATTTCCTCAGATTTTCCTTTTAAATCCACCCCCTTCCTGCCAATGCTTGTTTTCTTTCTTTCTTTTATTCTCTCAATGCCTAATAAAGGGTGGTAGTAGTAGTAGTAGTAGTAGTAGTAGTAGTAGTAGTAGTAGTAGTAGTAGTAGTAGTAGTAGTAGTAGTAGTAAATCCCCACCCTTCAGCATGGATTTAAAGGGAGAATCTGAGGTCCCCAGTTTTAACATTGAAAGGGATGCTGTTTCAGGATGGGGGAGAATCCACCTTGCACAAATAAGATCACTTTTCAATAAGTTAAAGCGTTTAACTAGGACCCTGTAAGATTCTCCCTTTAAGGTGGATTTAAAAGGAGAATCTCGGCTCCTAGTTTGGGAAACACCATTGAAAAAATAATGCTGTTTAAGTTGGATTCCAGCATCACTTGTTTAAAGTAGGGAGCCCAGATTGTCCATTTTAAATCCACCTTTAAAGGGAGAATCTGGGGTCCCCAGTTTAAACAACATTGAAAGTGATGCTGTTTCCAATTGGGGCTGGATACAACACCATAAAATGTTTTCATAGCAGTCATAAAACATTTTGAAAGCATTTTGAAAATGTTTTCAAAAAATATTTCTGCTGTGTGGCATGGCCCATTGCTGTGTTCAGATTTGTGAGTTTGGGCATGTTCTATAATGTGATGGTGACTTTGAAACGACCTGGTGGAAAAAATCATTGTTTGGTCACGGTGGGAGAGGGTGGCCACCCATGGGGGGGGGGCATCAAACTCAGGGTTTGCACAGGGCTCCAGTTTGCCTAGATATGCCACTGTCGCAGATCCTGTGAAGATGTTGGCACAGATGCAGGTGAAACGTCAGGAGAGAATGCTGCTAGAACACGGCCATACAGCCTGGAAACCACACAGCACCCCAGTGATTCCGGCTGTGAAAGCCTGTGACAAAACATTGTTATTGTTAAAGTCCTTAAAGTTGCACAAAAAGGAAAGACAAATTCTCACAAAACAAGTCAGGATACTATTCTCTCTCTTTCTCACGGGTCTAACAGCATCTTGAAAACACGGGAGGGGAGGGGAGGGAAGCGGGGGTTCCACAATATGGCAACCCCAGAGGACCTGAAGGCAAGAGAGATTCAGCTGTTGCTTTCCATTGCCTCCCTCTGCACAGCAGCCCTAGTCGTCTTTGGCTATTTATTTATGATATTTGTGCCCCCACCTCATACTAGCATCCCTAGGCTGCTTACGAAGATGAAAAATAATAAAAAGCCCAACTTAAGTGCAAATCAGGGATGACCCTTCTTAGCTTCCCAAATCTGACAAGATCCAGCTAGCCTGGGGTACTCCTGCATCCATTCTAAACAAGTTGGATTTGGTCAGCCGTGCATCCTGTTGCAAGACTAGAATTGCAGATTTTTTTTAACTTTGCCACTATGTCTGTAAAAAAAGTATACATTGGTTTGCGTACACTGTCCATTCAGATACGCTGATGTGAGAACAGATCAAGACTGAAGAATCATGTTCTTGAGGCTCCTGTTGTCCAACATTACACTGAGGCTGGACATTCTGAAAAGGATTTACATTTTTTGGTCTTGTGAACTCTGAGCCCTCATCGTTATAATTACATGGACGCTCAAAGGATCCTTGCCCAACAGGAAGTGAAATTTGTACACTGGTTAAAGATGATGACTCCACCAAGGTTAAATACCAATATAGTTTATAGTTATTTCTTATAGATCAGGGGTAGGGAACCCTTAACACTCAAAAAGCCATTTGGACCCATTTTCCACAGGAAAAGAAAACACTTGGAGCCACAAATAATTTTTGACATTTAAAATAAAGATAACACTGTATATAATGAGTTTTTTAACCTTTTACTCCGCTCATTCTGAGAAGCGCATGGATGCGTCCGCCCTGCTGCCTGCAGGGCGGGCAAGGATGGGGCCAGCGGCTCGCCTCGGCCGGGCCCAACGGGCAGGCGAGGGTGGCAAGCCGGGCAATTGGTGCGCCTTCATCTCTGCTGCCTCGCAGGGCAGGTAAGGCAAGGTTGAAGCCAGCTGCTTTGCCTTCGCCGTCAGCCAGGAAAGCTCTCGCCCCTCATCTAAATGGGGCGGACGAGGGGAAGCACGCTGCAAGCAGCCCTCAGCCAACTGCCGGCCTCACTCGCCAAACGGGCGGGCATGGAGAGGAAGCCCACGGCGCGGGCTCCAGCCAGCTGCAGGCAATTATGACCTCGCCTTCTGCTGTCTGCAGGGCGGGCAAGGATGTAGCCGGTGGCTCGGCCTCACTGGCCGCCAGGAAAGCACCCGCCCCGCTTGAACAGGGCAGGCGAGAGGGGAAGCTCGCGGCGCAACCCAGCTGGCCGCGGGCAATTGGTGTGCTTGCCCTGCTGCCTGCAGGGCGGGCAAGGATGGGGCTGGAGGCTTGGCTCGTGGAGCCACAGTGCAAGGGCAGAAGAGCCGCATGCGGCTCTCGAGCCGCAGGTTCCCTACCCGTTATAGATGGTTTGTGTGATCATGTCATGTATCTTTGTACTGTCAACATGTTTATGGACAGGTATTGCCACTTTCTGTGTACTTAACCAGTGGTGGGATCCAAAAATTTTAGTAACAGGTTCCCATGGTGGTGGGATTCAAACAATGGCGATGAGTGCCAACAACTGGGTTCAAGCGGGCACCCACGGTGTATCGGCATTCCTGGACGGGGCTGAGGCAAGGATGCAGCCGCTGCGCCGGTCCTTGGGCGGGAAACGAATGCACGCAGGTGCAGGTTGCCACGCACGCCAGTGCACCTCCTGCTAGACTGCTTCAAGTTCTGCGCGCTACTGCTGAGGAGCGGTCATAACTAAGGCAAAAATCACTTGGCAAAATCACCAATTAGTAACCCCCTCTCGGCACACACAAATAATTAGTAACCTACTCTCGGGAACCTGTGAGAACCTGCTGGATCCCACCTCTGTATTTAACTAACCTACCTGAAGCTAGTACTAATCAACGCTTCACCAGGTCTCTTTAAAAAGTGCTAGAAAATGCTGCCTATGGGAACTCATGTGTGACCAGTGAATTCCAGAGAAACGTCTGTGCACAAAGACCTTGTGTCTAGCTATCAGTGTTTCTGTTTCCTGCCGAACTGGAAAGATGGACCCTCGTTCTAGCACATTCGTTGGAATTAAGTAATGTTTTTTTGATGACCGGTTTAATATTTTTCTTATTCGTTGCTTAGCAGTTGGAGGATGTTTGCACAGCACAGAGGAAGAGGATCTTCACATGCACGCAAAAGTGCTTCTCCTCTGCATTAAAAACTAATTGGGCATTTTTGCTGGCAAATAGTGATAAAGCTTATGAAACAGCGTACAGCTAGCTTTGTGGTTTGTTTGCCTATTATTGTCTTTGCCTGTAAATATAAGGACATAGGGTTTGCTTGTTGCCTTTACATAAGTAGTTTATGACTATTGCTGTAATTTTGCTTATACAAGCACCATGCAGGCCGTTTGTTCTGTTGCCTTTACTCTGAAAAAAAAGCATATATTTTGCATTGGCTTAAAAAACAATTTAGTTAGTAGGTTGTGTGGAGCCTGAAGTTAAGGGAAACAGAATTATGCTTCCTCGCTATTAGATCTGTGGCTGGCATCTTCAGAGGATCCTCTGAAGATGCCAGCCACAGATGCAGGCAAAACGTCAGGAGAAAATGCTGCTAGGACACGGCCATACAGCCTGGAAACCACACAGCACCCCAGTGATTCCGGCCGTGAAAGCCTTCGACAATACAATTTTGGTTATATTATCCTAAACAATAAAGCGCTAAGGAATCGAATGTTGGGACAACAAACCCTTGAAAAATGAGGGAGCAGGACTCATTGGTCCGAGTTCTTTGCCCCAACATTTGATTCTCTGCGGGCTGCCAGAAGTTCTTCCACCTCCCCAACACCCAAGGTGGGTGGTGAAGCAAATACTCCGCTTCCTGGCACCTGTTCCCACCCCAACCCAAACTGCCAAGCAGACAAACCTTCCCCCTTCCTCCTCCCCCAGAAGTCTTCTGTGGGCCCCGCCTACCCTTCCCTGTCTACCCCTCCCATCTCAACCATCCAAATTTGACCCTCTGCCTCCACCCATAGCCTTACCTTGCCACCCTCCCTCCACCCTTCCCCACTCCTAGCCATCCTCCCCCATCCCCCAGCAAGCCCTCTCCCTCTCCCCATCCCCTTCACCCCCAGTAAGCCCTCCCCACCCTCCCCCACCCCCAGCAAGCTTTTACCTGCCCCTCACCACCACCCCATCTCTTATCTAGGGCCCGGGCCAGACACCCTCACAGCAGGCTTCACTCAAGGTTTACATTCTATAACTGGCTATTGCCTATGCTTATTAGATGGCCACCCTTGACAGTTCGCCTTCAGTTGCTCCTTTATATAAGTTGTTTGTGACTATTACCGTAATTTTGTTTATGTAAGCATCATAAAGAAGACTGTTGGTTCTGTTGCCAATACTTTGGGAAGCACATTTTGGTTATATGAAATAAATTGGTGAAAACAATTTTGGTTATACAAAATAAATTTTCATGCTGTTGCTTGTATAAACACTTATGTACATGCACGTCTGAAACCTACTAGATATCAAGGCTTCAACATTGGTTCTGTTGCTATTCTTAGGCATATACTGTGCTGCCTTTTTTGTTTTCTTGTTGTCTATTGGTCTTACTAAAAGGAATTACACACAGAGGTGGGATCCAGCAGGTTCTCACAGGTTCCCGAGAGTAGGTTACTAATTATTTGTGTGTGCCGAGAGGGGGTTACTAATTGGTGATTTTGCCACGTGATTTTTGCCTTAGTTATGCCCCCCCCTCCCTCAGCAGTAACGCCAAGAGAACTCTGAAGCAGTCTAGCAGGAGGTGCACCGGGCGCATGCGTGGCAGCCTGTGCCTGTGTGTGTAAGCCCCCTGCTTCAAGGACTCAAGCAGCTGGGCTGCCCTGCTACAGCCCTGCCCAGGGAATACTCGGCCTCTCGAATGCCTGGCCACGCCCCCAGAATGCCCCACCCAGCCACAGTTTGAATCCCACCCACCATGGGAACCTGTTGCTAAAATTTTTGGATCCCACCACTGATTACACATGGCTTGAGATGAGGGGATTTGTTTGTGGACCAATGCAGTTACCTGCATCCTTCACCTTAGGTTATGTCTGTCCTCTTCACAACCTTGGGAACACAATTAATGGGCAGAGAGGAAGAGAAGACTGTTGGCCTACTGCTGTAAAGACCTGTGCTCACATCCCCACAGTGCCATAAAGATCACTGAGTGATCTTGGGCCAATCACTCAGCCTAGCCTACCTTACAGGGTTGTTTGTGAAAAGGGGGAAAACAGGCATCAGGGAAACCCTGTACACTGCCGTGAACTTCCTGGGGGAAGAACAGGATTAAAAAAATTGGAACGCTAGGATTTCAACCCAGATCAAAGGTCGATTCTGCACAGCATAATTATACCAGGTTACATTTGGCATTTTAAAAACTGGGTCTATTTTATCCCGGTTTCTCCCTTTACACAGGTGCCCATTTCCATGAAGGAATCAGGTTAAGATTGGGAGGAAAGGCTCCAATTTGTTTCACACGAGCCCGAGTTTTTTGTATTTACACCACGAAATGCACGCCCACGCAGGCACGGTAACATCAACGGCATTCCTCTCGGCTAACAAAGACATGGCATGAAAATGCAGCCATTTGTGGAATCCTGAACTCCACATGTGATTGGAGGTGAAGCTTGGGGGCGGGGCCAACAGTATAAAGCTGGAGCCGGTGGGCTCAGCTTGTTCAGTTTGATCCTGGCCTCAGCAAGGCCGGGATCAAGTATTAAACTGCAGGCTTGAAGCCTGCATTTTAAAGCTGCAGCCAGAAGCTTAAGCCAGCATAAAACAGCACGAGCCCAGCTGGACCCACTCCCAAGCTCCACGTGGAGTTTGGAAGCGGGGCCAACCCTAATGCTTGGCGCCCAACTGCATCCATACCCTGAACTCCATGGGGGAGCCTAAGCAGGGGCTCTGTTTGGGCTTGCACCATCCTCCATGTCACCATAGGAAATGATGCTTGGGACTCCAGCACCCCCCTGTACCCCCCCTAGCTACACCACTACCCTGCTTACAAACCGTTGGTGGTCTCCCATCCAAATACTGCCCAGGGCCAACTTTGCTTTGCTTCTGAGAACCATTGGGCCTCTTGAGCTAAGCTTTGCAGCATAGCTGACTGCCTTATGATTCACACTGGCTGTCGTTCCTGCATAAGCACCTCATTAACGTGTGGGGCCACCCCAGACCTCAGGGAGAGAAGTGATCCTGTAATGAGTAATGTCCTCCCTCATTCCCCCATGGACCTCTACGTTGTAAATCTCCTGCCAGACTGCTGCATTTCACAGGGTCTGGCTTTGAGCTGTTTGACGTGGACCACTCAAGGTAAAATGAAAATTGCTCATTCACAGAAGGAAGGACTCTCTGCAGGATTCAAAATGTGGTATCACAAACAGCCCTTTGAGCCCTGGTAAATCCATCCTTTGAGCCTGGTAAATTACTCTCTTTGAGGTTTGTGTGTGTGTGTGAGTCTGAACATGGAGTTACTTGAGTCTTTGCTGAGGAACAATTTGTTTCTGGGCCTCAAATGTTGACAATTGTGAGCCACCAGGCCAAGATCCATCACTCCAACTTATCTGAAAATATTTGTACTCCTTTCCAATTCAGATAAAATTCACTGCTTTTACATGGGGATGTCGAAATGCTATGACGATTCACTGTAGTGTTCTCTTGATTTACGATCGACATTACTTTTTCAATTATTCATAGGAAATTCTTAAAAGACGCCAGTTTTCTCTGCTGTAACTCATCGATGCCACGCATAAGATGTTTATGAGAGATATGATTGTGTAAGGTTTTATTTCCCTTATTCATGTATTGCAAAACACCTGCTCTTTTCTAAACCGTAGAACATTTAAGCTGCAAAGAAAAGAAAAACAAGCAGGAAATAATCATTTTCTTTCACATGTGAGCCTTTTTTTTTTAACTTGGAGCGTTTTCCAGGAAAATATCAGTTCTATGCAACCTTAAAGACTAACAGGTTTATTGGGTGTAAGATGTGATGGATAGGATCTCAATTCATCATATGCTGAGACGCCAAGATGTTGAGATGCCTGAAGGAGACATGAGGTGAAGTTTAAGAGCTGCTAGGCAAATTGAAATCTCATAAGTTTCCATTTCCAGATGGTATACACCCAAGGGTGCTTAAGGAACTCAAATGTGAAATTGTTGATCTAATAGCCAGAATATATAACTTGTCACGAAAATCAGTCTCTGTGCCAGAGGACTGAAAAGTGGCAAATCACCCAACAAATTTTAAAACAGAGGCTAGAGGGAACACAGGGAATAACAGGCAGAGGCGTGTCTAAATTCAAGGGGACAGGGGCATGACGACCGGCACGCCACTCTGTGGGGATGTGGTAGGGCTGGGCAGGATCGGCGGGCAGAGGGACACACCAGTGCACCCAGCCGCCTTGCCAATATTACAGGCCAGTCTGTCTAATATCTGTTGCAGGTTAATTGTTTTATTTATTTATTAATTAATCTATTTACTTCCAACTTTTCTGTATTTGCGATTTGCCAGTCCTTGAGGATTTACCCCATTGCATTTTTGAGTGCCCACTTTATGTGCAACTCAGGGCTAAATTTCTTGATAGAGTATTAGCTGGTCTAAATTTAGATTCTTTTGCTGATAAATTAATATTCCTGCTTTCAGTTACTTGTGATTTCATATCTTACAGAATGTCAATTTTTGCCATAGCAGCAAGGAAAGTAAGGAGCAATGTAGGATCCATGAGTACAGTTACCCAAAGTTGATTTTATTGGTTGATTGAACGTCCTGACTACTTTATCGTTATTTATCATTTTAAGGTTGCTTATACTACTGAAATTCTAATTTGAATATTCGTAGGTATTTTATAAAATGTCAAATTAGTTTACAATGTTTTATAAAGGTCATATGCAAATAAACTCTGTTCATTCATTCATTTATTTGTTCGTTCGTTCGTTCGTTCATTCATTTTTCTTTTACTTCATTTTGACCCTGCCTCCCTCCCTAGTGGGATCCAAAGCAATTTACATTGTTCTCCACTTTATTCTCATGACAATCCAGTAAGGTAGGTTAGGCTGAGAGTATATAACAAGCCCAAGATCACCCAGCAAGCTTCCTTAGTAGAGCGGGCTTTCAAACCTGGATCTCCCAGAACCTACTCGGACACTTTATCCATTGCACTCAACTGTCTCTAATAGAAACCATTGTTTAAAAGAAGGTTATTAAGCACATTGAAGAACAAAGCTTGCTGAGTGGAAATCAGCATGGCTTCTGCAAAGGGAAATCCAGTTTCACCAACCTTGTAGAAGAGAGAAAAGGAAGAGTTTTGAATTTATAACCTGCTTTTCTTAAACTTAAGGAGTCTCAAAGTGGCCTACAAACTCCTTCCTTCCCCGCCCCACAACAGAAACCTTGCGAGGTCAGTGGGGGTGGGGCTGGGAGAATTCTGAGCGAACTATAACTGTCCCAGGCTTACCCAACAGGTTTCATGTGGAGGAGTGTGGAAACAAACTTTGTTCTCCATAGAGTCTGCCTCTCATGTGGAGGAGAATGTGGTTCTGACATTGGTGATCTGGTTGAAGTCAACCAAATGTCCTTGGGGCCAAGGACCACCAAGAGGTTGCTGTTGGGAGGATTGGAGTATCCTCCATGGGCAATACAGAGAGATACAGTTTTGAAGGCATGAGTACCTAGCAGTAGGACACCAGCCATAATGGGATAATGCATCTGCTAAGCCCATCTTTTTGGTTCACTTGGATGAAAGTTCGCTTTCATTCCAACGGGCCCAAAATTCACTTGGATGGATCTAGACAGAAACATCCCAGCAAAAACTATTTGGGTTTCTAATATGCTCAGAAGCCCCAACCTGGTTGTAGAGTCAAGGACGTTTAGAGTTTCCATAATCAGAGGGCTGTGATCCCATTCTGACCTTTGCGCTCATGAAGCATTTTGCCAGCTATAGATAGAGATGCCAAACCTGTTCTCCTGTTTTCTTTCCATCAGCTGGACAACACAAAAGAGGGAGAAGAAGGGGGAAGTATACTTTTAAAGCAGAGACAAGGGCAAGATGCAGGAAAGTATTTTGGAATGTGGAACAGCTGAGAAGGGTGACACCAGAGATCCCGAACTGAGCTTGCAGAAGGAATCCCCCAGAAAAGTGACCTCAACACATTCCAGATACTATTCTTGGAGTAGGGTATTTACACACCCTATATTTGTAACATCCGGCTCTTTTCTGCCTGTCTTCAGGCCCATTTACAAAATCAAGATTCGGAGGTTATCTCGGAGTTGACATCTTTATTTCAAATATTGATATCCTGCCTTTCCACAATGTCTAAAGTGGTTTGTTGTCTGTCTCACAATACCCTTGACTACAAAAATGAAGTTTACTATCTTGAGTCCTTCACAGTCACTCTGGCCCTTTCCGTAAGATGGTCAAAACGGTGCCTGGGGATGGTAAAACGTAGCACCCCAGGTCGCCAGCCAGACGAGGCGGGCGCTAAGCTTCGAAAACGCGGCAATGCTACCATATCTCGGCTTCCCTTCCCCAGGGCACCACGGGGGGTGAACACGCTGACTTCCCCTTCCCTCTCTTACTTGCCTTGTCGCCCGTCATTAGGCCTGCAATGTCTTTACCTGAATGCCTTCATCGCTGTCCCTCCCACCCCTGGAGGTCGGAGGGCAGCGTGGGCGGCTTAGAAGACAGCAGGGCTGACGCATGGTGACTAATGCAAGTAAGAGAGGACAGGAAAAAGGCGGCTCCAAGGAGCCGCCTCTCCCAACGCCGACCTCCTTCACGGGTTAGCTCGCCAAGACGCTTTGTAGGCGGCATGACGACCTCTCCCACCCCATGGAAGCGCAGAATTCTGCCGGGCTGCAGAGGAAGCCTCGGGAGGCCTGTCTGAAAGGGCCTCTGTGAATTTGCATCACTACCCTAGATGCAGTGGTGAGCTAACCTATGGCAGCGCAGTGCCTGTGAGGTGGCACTCAGAGCCCTCTGTGGACAAGACACACAGAAAGCCTGCGCCAAGTGGGGGAGCAGAAATCGCCCCCCACACACACACACACACACACCTAGGCTGACGCCTTGCTTCTGATGTAAACCCTCCCAGGGTCGCGGATTCAACCTCGCTCCGAAGCGGTATTGCACTGCTATGCCACCAAGCTTACCTAGTTTTTCTAAACCGCTTTTTTCTAAAAGCCTAAAACCTCGAGCATTGGAATAAATGGCCATGCTGGCACTTTTATGACAAATAAGTGGGTTTTGGGTTGCAATTTGGGCACTCGGTCTCAAAAAGGTTCGCCATCACTGACCTAGTGGAAAGAATTTCTGTTTACTGGAAGGTAGTGCCTGAATGATTGTAGGTTTTAATTTGGAGGACACTGATTCATAGAATCGCAGTAAGTCAGAAGCGACTTAAGTAGAAGAAAGGGGAGGAGGAGTTTGGATTTATGCCTTGCCTTTCTCTCCTGTAAGGAGATTCTTTTCCCTTTCTCTCCTCACAACAGACACCTTGTGAGGCGTATGAGGCTGAGAGAGTTCTGAGAGAACTCTGACTAGCCCAAGGTCACCCTGCAGGCTTCATGTAGAGGAGTATGGAAACAAACCTAGTTCACCAAATTAGAGTGCAACACTTTTAACCACTACATAATGCTGGCTAAACACACGCGGTACCTCTTCAAAGATTCCACTGCACATAGCACTGATTCAATATTCCAAATCTCCTAACCCTGGTTAGAAGACTGAGAATATTCTACAAGCTATATTCCTTTCCCACGAGACTCCCCCTCTCCCTTGCATGTTTTGGCTTGAAGCATGATGCAGTGTTTCTTATGTAATCAGTATTAACCATGGTTAGCAATTAACCAGGTTAGGGCTGATAAGTCATTTCTGTCCCTTCTTTGAAATGAATCGTGGAAGGTAGGAAAGCATTTGAGAGATGAAGGAAGCTGACAGCAAGTTTTCAGTCTCTAAATCACATTCAGAAGTTGAAAACCATTTGTTTCCAGGTGCTCAGGAGAACAGCAGCAGAAGGCCATTGCTTTCACCTCCTTCATGTGATCTCCCAAAGGCACCTGGTGGGCCACTGCAGAGTGCTGGATTAGATGGACTCTGGTCTGATCCAGCTGGCTTGTTCTTATGTTCTTATGTTCCACTGTGCCCAAACTAGGATGCTCTTCTAAGGCTCTGCTATTCTGATCTACTAGTCACTATAGTCATTATTCTCTATTATAGCTTTCTCACAGCAGGCTGAGTACACTGAGAAGAGGAAAACACCCAGAGGAGTATTTGAGGCCCAGCTTGAGTACTGAAAACATTTGAAAGAGTGGGGAATCCCTAGCAGTTCACTACTCAGCCAGCATGGTGTAGTGGTTAAGAACAGTGCACTCTAATCTGGAAAACCAGGCTTGATTCCCCACTCCACATGAGCAGCAAAGTCTTATCTAGTGAACTGAATATGTTTCCCCACTCCTACACATGAAGCCTGGTGGGTGACCTTGGGCTAGTCACAGTTCTCTCAGAACTCTCTCAGCTCCACCTACCTCACCAGGTGTCATTGTAGGGAGAGGAAGAGAAAAGGAGTTTGTAAGCCCCTTTGAGTCTCCTCACAGGAGAGAAATTCGGGGTATAAATCTGAACTCCTCTAAGTCTTTATCATGCATTGTCCTACCAGAGCACTTGCCTGTCTACAAATACTACCTATAATTCTTCATGAGGGATAACTGAAGGTGAAAATTATCCTCAGTGCTTTTTTCCTAAAATGGAAATGTCAGATTCTCCCAAGATATCAGCCTGTTTGGGGGGAAAGGAAAATGCACATATTTATTTTATTTTTTTATTTACTAGTTCAATTTAATATACCACCTGCCCCCGAAGGGCTCTGTTATCTGTTGTTCCTCAGAGTTTTCTTTTAAAGCTTTCTTCTGCTTGTGTGGGTAATTGTCTGCAAGCTTCCAATAGAGAAGAACTGGATTTATATCCCCCCTTTCTCTCCTGCAAGGAGAGTCAAAGGGGCTTATACTCTCCTTTCCCCCCCCCCCCCCCCAACCATCTTGTGAGATGGGCAGGGCTGAGAGAGCTCTGTAGAGCTGTGACTTGGTCAAGATCATCCAGCTGGCGTGTATTGGAATGTAGTTTCCAATATGTAGTTGGCGTGTAGTTTCCCAGATAAGCCTCCACAGCTCAAGTGGCAAAGTGGGGAATCAAACCCAGTTCCTCCAGATTAGAGTACACCTGCTCTTAACGAATACGCCACTGCTACTCCTAGACTTAACGACACATACTATGAGGTGTTCCCGACCAGAGTTCCAGACCTAAATAAAAAATAGCCACAGAAGACAGTTTGGATCGAGGCCCAACACTGGTAAATGGGGAGTTAACACTTTCCCACACTTTTTTTTCCAGCAAAAAATGCTCCTCCCACCAGCTTCTATTGACTATCACAGGAAAGGAAAGCAGGCAGAATATACAAATTCTATCTTCTCTATACCTGACCTACTACTATAAGCTGGGGGTGCAATTTCCTTTAAAAATGGCATAGGATGAAAAGGTTAACCTCTCCCCCCCACCCCAAAAAAAGCTCCAATCCACATATTTTCCCTCCCCAGCTTTTTTTTTCAAGGTTAAAAGCTTTTGATGTTTAGTCACAGATTTCTCCTGGGTGTCTTACTCTTTATATTATGTGTGTATGTTTCAAGGAAACTCAAAAAGCGGAAGGCAGCCACATCTGGTTCATGTTTCATGACCTAGGGGAAGAGGGTCACGGTCCTATATTGCAAGTCTGAGCATTGCACACAGTCTGAAGCAGAGGTGAGCACTTCAAAACCATGGATGTCCATGGGCTTAGAAGGGTACAACTCTCCTCAAGGCTGTACTGTGAGAAACATAAATTATCAGTATGCTCCCAAGAAGAGTTGACCCTTCTAAATCCACTGAAGTCAATGTTCTTAAAAGGAATTATGTTTTAGGGGGATTTGGGGACCTACCTCAAAAAGGATATCGAAGAGATAGAAAAAGTGCAGAGAAGGGCAGCGAGGATGATTGAAGGATTGGAGCACACCTTCCCTTCACGAGGAGAGGCTGCAAGCCGCTGGGACTTTCTTTAGTTTGGAGAGGAGAGCGCTTGAGGGGGGGATATGGATTGAAGTCTATAAAATTATGCATGAGGGTAGAAAATGTTGACAGAGAGAGACATTTTCTCTCTTTCTCACAATACTAGAACCAGGGGGCATTCATTGAAAATGCTGGGGGGAAGAATTAGGACTAATAAAAGGAAACACTTCTTCACACAATGTGTGATTGGTGTTTGGAATATGCTGCCACAGGAGGTGGTGATGGCCACTAACCTGGATAGCTTTAAAAGGGGCTTGGACAGATTTATGGAGGAGAAGTCGATCTCTGGCTACCAATCTGCAGTCCTCTTTGATCTCAGATTGCAAATGCAACTTAGCAGACCAGGTGCCCGGAGCAGCAGCAGCAGCAGGAAGGCCATTGCTTTCACACATCCTGCATGTGGAGGCTCCCCAAGGAAAGGCACCTGGTGGGCCACTGCGAATAGCAGAGTGCTGGACTAGATGGACTCTGGTCTGATCCAGCAGGCTAGTTCTTATGTTCTTATGTTCTTATACCTGAATATGGCCCTTTGAGCTCAGCTCTGCAGCAAATTTGACTCTTTGCCTTGCAATGAAAAAATTCTAGGGAGTCACAGTGGTTTGAACCCAATTGGAGGGAGGGGTGATCAGAGGGTCCTGGCCAAAAAGTCAAGGAGGGGAGCCTGTTTGTCAGTTGGGTTGCCTGTTTTTCTGCTCTTGTCCTTCCTTGGAAACAAAAGGGTTTGTTATTGTTTTTAAAGTCACTACACTGTAAATGAGGCCGTTGCCAGCTGAGGCATTTTTGGCTGCCAGGATCATGAAGACAGGAAGATGAAGACAGTCCGGATGACACTCTGGATCCAGCTGTGCCCCCCACAGGGGAGAAAGAGCGCAGTCACGAACACTATGAACGTTGAATTGGGAGGCTCCAGCATGAGGAAGGAATCATCAGACATTCTTTTCCGCCTCGTCCTCTGCACCACATAAAACAGCTCAGCTGGATGATACATGCATACGCAATGGTGGCAGAGAAATATATTGTCTTTTTGCTGCTCTCAGCCACAAAATAGGAGGAAGAAGAGGAAGTAAAATTTGGAATTATACTTGACCTAGGAGAACCTCTGAAAACCCCTCTCCCTCCCCTGCAGGTCCACAGTGGCATATCTAGGGGACACAGGGGGGGCTGGAACCCCAGGTACCACTTGCTGGGGTTGTATTTTGGAGCTGTGCCACCTCGACTGCAGCCTGTCCCAAACTCCCGGGGACTTTGGTACAGGATGTAATTCAGTGCCAGCAAGCATGGCTTGGCCCACCTCCATCTCCATGTGGAAGTCAGGTGTTTGATCACCTCGGATTGAGCCTGGCAGGGGGTCAGGGGTCATGCAGGCCTCTCCAGGTCTCCAATTAAAGGATCGCAGGTAGTGGTCAATTGAAGGAGACTCAATTGAACACATGAAGCTGACTTAAAGTGCATCAGACAGTTGGTCCAAACCAAAATTTAAAATCACAAATCAGTACTGTTTTAAAAGAACTGTACAACTTTACTGGCCCTGTTGACATTTTGACCCTTGCAGCTGTTCAGTTGTGGAGCTACAAGGGGACAGGGGGTGCGCCGTGCACCCAGCACATGTCTGGGGGACGGAAAATCACCCCCCAGGCCCCCTCCCTCCTTTCCCCATCGGCACCCCCACCCTGCAGAGCTCAATTTCACCTCTTCTTCCCATTCTTACCTTAGTTCCTTTCTTTTTTCGGTTCAGGCTACGCAAAGGTGCCTGTTTGCGAGGCAAAACAGTGTTCGTTCTGAGGAACTGGCTGAAGTTCCTCAGGATACCTTGGGGCTCACAAGGTCTCCTGGGAGAGTATATAGTCTCCTATCAGGCCATTTGCTACTGTGAACAGGCCTTTGCAGCCTGAAAAGATTCTGAAAAAAGGAAAGGAACCAAAGTAAGTGTGGAAAGCTTAAGAAGGGGGGGCTTAGTGGGGGGAGCCATGAGGGGCTTTGAAAATTAGAGGATGCTTAATCACGGCGCCGAGCTATGATTTGGCACAGCTACACCTCTGCAGCTGTTCCAGGGCCTTTCAGCTTCTTGTAGGGGTGCACCTTGAGTGGAACCATGTCATTGGACTCACTGGGTGCCAAGCAGTTGCTTTCCCATCTGTTGCCCATGGTAAACTCAATGGCGGACACACACACACCACCCCAACCCCACAGGGTGCTGCTGTACCCGCTTCCTTCTGTTCACCGTCTTATTGTTTCAAGCATCAAATTATTAAGAGGTTTTATCTCAGATGAGTGGTACTTGAAACGAAACAAGAATGAGAACTGAGAAGCAAGCCCATTAGATAGATCAGCATCGAACTGAGTAAATAATCTCAGCCAATTTGCCCCAGTGATCACGGCGCATGCCTTTCCAAAAGCAATATAAGTAATTCAGTCAAAGCATGCAAGAAACAAAAACAACCCCTAAAAGTCGGTGAAATTCATCTGAGAGAGGTCTGGCCAGAAGCATCAAAATTCTTCGGGATACAGCCCAGACTGTCTCTCACTAGTCTCACGGGAATTAATTGGATAGTAGCAATTACATTTTGAGAGGGGGACATTAAATCTCACAGTTACTGTCCCGCAAAAGAAGACAAAGATTCCAGGCATAAGTCCCAGTTCAACAGAATATCTGGGGATGTTTTTTTTTAGCGTAGAAAATTTTTACCCATTTTCCCCCATGTTGTCTTAATACTTTAATCATTAAAATAAAGTTTACTCCCAAGTAACTGTGTATTGGAATAATTGCCTGCCAGTGCTGGATTTAGATGAAGAGAGGCCCTAGGATATTCCACTTGTGAGGCCGCTCCCAAGCCCCCTCCCTCATGACTAGAGGAAGAGCACAATTGCAACAAAAAGAGAGTATAAAAATCAACAAAACCTTGCTACTGGCACTAAAAAAAAACACCAAAAACAAAAAAATAAACAATGCAACTACAAATGAACTCCACCCAGGCACATGCAAATGTGCCTCAACCCTCCCCCCCCCCACAAACACCTGTGAGGTAAACAAAATATATATACCACCACACAATAACTCCACACTGTGCCATAGAGAGAAACACATCTTACAATCATTACATGCCAGCCATAGATGCAGGCAAAACTTAAGAAGAAGAAGAAGAAGAAGAAGAAGAAGAAGAAGAAGAAGAAGAAGAAGAAGAAGAAGAAGAAGAAGAAGAAGAAGAAGAAGAAGAAGAAGAAGAAGAAGAAGAGTTTGGATTTATATCCCCCCTTTCTCTCCTGCAGGAGACTCAAGGGGCTTACAATCTCCTTGCCCTTCCCCCCCTCACAACAAACACCCTGTGAGGTAGGTGGGGCCGAGAGAGCTCCGAGAAGCTGTGACTAGCCCAAGGTCACCCAGCTGGCGTGTGTGGGAGTGCACAGGCTAATCTGAATTCCCCAGAGAAGCCTCCACAGCTCATGCAGCAGAACTGGGAATCAAACCCGGTTCCTCCAGATTAGATACACGAGCTCTTAACCTCCTACGCCACTGCTGCTCCTGAAGAAGAAGAAGAAGAAGAAGAAGAAGAAGAAGAAGAAGAAGAAGAAGAAGAAGAAGAAGAAGAAGAAGAAGAAGAAGAAGAAGAAGAAGAAGAAGAAGAAAAGAAGAAGAAGAAGAAGAAGAAGATGATGATGATAATGTGTTTGCCATTTGGTAACTTGCAGTGAATAATTCCACCCTCACCGCCATTTTGCATTGCAATATCACATATCCCATTCCTAGAAAAACAGTCTCTTTGGGAATATCTTTCAATTCATTAAAGAAAACCCCCCTCCTTTTATTTGCCTACTTGAACAGCCGTGCCTGAATCCATAACAAATTCATAGGTGTCATGTATATTATCACTTGTTGAGCAGTTAGAGTGATTTTTTTTCCCTGTCTGGAATTCGATTTATAAGGTTTTTTTTCTGTCAGAAACTTTTGGAGTTTGCTGTCTCAGTTTGTCGGGACGCGCTGCCCCATTGTAGCCGAGTTCATTACAACGAAAGCAATGAACAGAGGCAATCGGTCTGCCTTTGGTGTGAAAGGTCTCTTCCCCTCTGCTTTCAAAGAGGCCCCCAGATGGCTCTATCGTTTGTTCTATCCTTTAGCTGTCAACTGCAGAGGCTGTTACTCATTAGAGAGTCTGAAGAAAAATATGGATTTCATGTTCTGAAGGGCATCAGATTTTACAGATATGCCTAGTTTTTGCTTCCCTTTCATCTCCACCATGCTAACTGCATTTGGGTTTCCATCCTAGTGGCTTTCATTAATATCGCCCAGCTATTTGCATACACTGTCCCGCACCACTGCCATTTTCATAAGCATAACCGTGTGCTTGACCAGTTTCAGTGACACTCCAAAGAGATTCCTGGGCAATAAGTAGTGTTTTTAACACCAGGATAGCCAATGTTTTCCAGCTAAAAATGGGGAAAACATTTCTCTTGTTTATTTGTTCAAAGATGATGTTTATGTACCCTTGTTGCATTGTCTGGAGGGGGTGCTTGTGTCTTTCTGAAAGAAAGAAAACTAGTTTCCATAACTTCAGCTAGAAACAGAAGGAGTTAGTGTTAAGCAAACTTGTACGATCTGTTAGCATTTTGATGTTTGAAGAATAGAATGCAAACTTTCAGAAAGGATATTTATGTATATAAAATGCAAGGATTGTCATGCCCTTATATAAAGCCGTGGTGCGACCGCACTTGAGTACTGTGTTCAGTTCTGGTCACCACATCTCAAAAAGAAGAGATAGAAAAAGTGCAGAGAAGGGCAACGAGGATGATTGAAGGAATGGAGCACCTTCCTTACGAGGAGAGGCTGCAGCGTTTGGGACTCTTTAGTTTGGAGAGGAGAGGTCTAAGGGGGGATATGATTGAAGTCTATAAAATTATGCATGGGGTAGAAAATGTTGACAGAGAGACATTTTTCTCTCTTTCTCACAATACTAGAACCAGGGGGCATTCATTGAAAATGCTGGGGGGAAGAATTAGGACTAATAAAAGGAAACACTTCTTCACGCAACGTGTGATTGGTGTTTGAAATATGCTGCCACAGGAGGTGGTGATGGCCACTAACCTGGATAGCTTTAAAAGGGGCTTGGACAGATTTATGGAGGAGAAGTCGATCTATGGCTACCAATCTTGATCCTCCTTGATCTCAGATTGCAAATGCCTTAGCAGACCAGGTGCTCCGGAGCAGCAGCAGCAGAAGGCCATTGCTTTCACATCCTGCACGTGAGCTCCCAAAGGCACCTGGTAAGCCACTGCGAGTAGTAGAGTGCTGGACTAGATGGACTCTGGTCTGATTCAGCAGGCTAGTTCTTATGTTCTTATGGGATAGCTCTAACTTGGATGGTCCATACTAGCTGCATGTTATCAGATCTTGGAAGCTAAGGCCCTGGTCAGAACTTGGATGGGAGACCACCAAAGAAGTCCAGGGTTGCTACAGAGAGGCAGGCAATGGCAAGCCACCTCTGTCCCTCTCGTGCCCTGAAACCCCTATGGGGTCGCTATAAGTGGGCTTGGTTTGATGGTGGTTTCAATCACCAAAATGGGATAAGACCATAGAAACTGTCCAACTAGGCCCACTTCATTGACTGTCCTGCTTCCACCAACAGCGAGCACCTGCCTTAGGGTGATCATAAGCAAAGCTTCCAGACAACTTCCTTAGTCTTGAGCATCTCATATTTAATAGCCAAGAGACTGCCTTTTTGTGCAGATTCAAACAATCACAAGGCACTTTCACACGTGCTGAATAATGCACGTTCAGCCCCCTTGCAATGCAGTGAAATGGTCGTTTACACGTGCCTTATCCCCGTTTCAAGCAGTAAAGCCCAGTTGCAAAGTGCACTGAAAGTGGACTGAAAACCAGTGGAGTGTCAGAAAGTGTCTCCTGTCAGGTTTTGCCTCCTGGAGGCGTTTTGTGGTTATGCAAGGCAACTAAAATAGCTTACCTGTCAAAAATGGCTTTGTGCAGGGTAGTCAGGGGAACATCTGCAAAGCTGTGATGGACAGGGGAGAACCAACCAATCACAGGGCTGCAGCCTCAGCTACAGGGAGGGGGATCAGTCCCATAGAGTTGCTTGTTTCTGTTTCAGTTCTCCACAGTGGACTCCCCTGCCCATGATTGGCCGTAGTGTTTAAATCTATATATATATAAAAAGCTAACAGTGACTTTGTTACCCACTTCCTCACCCATATTCACCACAGCTCTCTTTTACTAAAAGCGAGCTGGAGTTTGCCTTTTTCTTCTAAGAAAATCCACGGGGTGGGGGCGAACCAACACTACTTGCTCTGCTTCTTTTGCACATGGCCCTTTAAGAACCCAGAGAGCTGGCCTCGATCTGAGCGCCTAACCACCCTGCCTCTGCTGCCTGACTGGGATAGCCTCCTTGCCCCAGTTCTGCCTTACCCAAGCCAGGACTGTGCGTGTCAACCAGCTTCGTGGACAGTGGGATTCGCACTCTGGACAGTTCCGTTGTGGAGTGGAAAGGGTTACATTATACTAAAAAAACAAGACACCACCATATAACAATGTGAATTGAAAAGGGAAAGAGGGATTCCATTTGACCACCCCAAAAGGCTATGCTGCGGATCATTGAACCTGCATGGACATCTGTGTGGGTTGCAGACTGTGATGAGAAGGACAATTGCCACAGCAACGCGTGGCTGGGCCCCGCTAGTATGATATAAAATGGCAAATGAACCATGACTGCTTGCTCTCTTAAATCTTTAATAAGTGGCATCCTTAATTGTGATCAGTGGAACTGGACTTTTCTGTCCATCCTCCTACAGCCCAAAGTGCTCCCCACAAAGAATGCTGCTGGGGACCAGGAAACTAGAGATGTGAAGGCCAGGGGGTGAAAAAATCAGGGGGGAGGGGGGTTCGGTAGTTTTCCACTGAGACTTTAGTGCAGTTTGCGCCTCACCTTTTCTCTCCTTTCTGTAAAAGAAGGGTAATAAGGAACTTTTAACCCATCTATGAGTAACTGTGTTGCAGCGGGTTGAGGGAGAGATGAAATAAAGCAAAAATAGAGAAGACAGAACTAGAAGGCAAGCCACAAAAAAGAGATAAGATTTTTCCATTCCATCCATAGAAATTTATGATCACGCTGCAAGATTTGTGGCAATAAGGTCCCGGTTTTTGGGAGACAGTTTACTAAATAGAGTTAACATGACTGCTCTCGGCATGACTTTGGTTAGATGACAAATATAAGACAATGGCCCTTTCCCCACTTACTGTTTGCTGCGCGCTACTCAGCCCAAATAGCTCAGGGTCCAGCAGCGCTCCCCACGAGTCCGGGCGGCGACAATGCAGCGGCCCCCACTCTGCCGCTCTCCCGCCCCCTCAGCGTGAGTCATTTCTGGCGCTGATAAAATGGCACCTTTCATGACCCTGCGCAGAGCGCGGGGCAGTGGGGAACACGACCCCGCGCCAGAAATGACTCGCGCTGCGGGTAGCGCGCCGCAAACGGTAAGTGGGGCAAGGCCCAATACTAAGCCCAAACTGACATGTCTCTCTCTTTGTGCATCCTAGAAGAAGTTTCAGAGAGCATTACAGTTTAGCAAGTCATTGTTAATGCCAATCTTTCATAATAAATATTTTCCCAGGCCAGAGTGGCAGGAAATTTCTCCAACTGGGAACAAGCAAGGTACATTAGACTTATTGATGTCTACAAGGAAGGGAAAAGTTTGTGCTTGGGAACAAACCAAAAGCATGTTAGGTGACAACCAGTTGGTAAAACTGCAATTTTTGCGAATTCAGACTTTTTAAAGCAGGTTAACTCTAAAGGAGGATATTTTCAGGTTTCTGAGCGGCTTTGAGAAAGTCATGGCAAACCCAGGGCCTTCTAAAAAAATTTGGGCGAAGTTCTATATATGCTAGTTGACCTGGAATATAGAGATCCAGTTTATAGATCTAAATAGGAAGCAGACTTGAGGAAGGAGATACCAGTTGAAAAATGGGGAAAAAAAATCTGTAAGGATATATTGTGTGCCTTGATAAACATCCATATTAGAGAAAATGGGTTAAAATGTAGGATGAACTACTGTTAGAATATACAAGATGGTCAGTAATGCCTGCGATCAATACTGGTGATACACCACAGACAAATGATCCTTTATCCATTTATTATAGAGCTGCTTGATATTTTCTAGTTTTTGGTTAAAGATTTGTAGGATTTTGAGTGACATAATAGGAGAAGAGGTGGAATGTACTCCAATGTTCATTCTATTTGGTCAGACGGACCTGGCTGCTTTTTAAGGAATGTGATCTCAGCAGCAAAGATGTTGGTGACCAAGCACAGGAAGGAATCAAAAGACTAGCATTTCTGTCAAATCCTGGCTCAGGAGAAGTTGGCATATTATGTTGATGGACAAGATTACAACATTTACGCAAAGAGAAGAAAAGAAATTATCCACACAAAAACTATTCACACAGACTCGTTCTGGTGGGTTTTCCGGGCTGTGTGGCCGTGATCTGGTGGGTCTTGTTCCTAACTTTTCGCTTGCATCTGTGGCTGGCATCTTCAGAGGTGTATCACAGAGGGAAGTCTGTTACACACTGTGAAAGCCTTCGACCATACATATATCACACAGAAATGGCTTCTATTTATAAAATACTGGAACAATATCAAGCAGAGCCGCCGGCAGAGATACGCCATGATTTGTGTGGCATATCTCTATTCTCTCCAATGGAGAGGTTTAAGATGAGTTTGTTCTTTTAAAAAAATGTTTTTTAGATTCCTGCGCTGCAGGAAAGCCCTTTGGAACAGGCGGGGCAGTACCAAAGCCGCACCGTCCCCACCCACTTTTCAGATCTGCAAGGCATTTATCAATTTTTAATACCACAAACATGTCAAGTATTGCAATTTTATATGCTAAGTAAGCTATCTGATATGTGTTAGGTTTGGCAGTATTGCATATATTCAGTTTTCTCCCAAAATTTTATTTTTTCCCCAAAAAACGGAGGTGGGGACCTTTTGTTTTCCATGGCTTCAAAATTTCTGAAAATCCCACATGATTCTCAGCAACAGATGATACGTGAGCTGGAAATCTGAAGTCGGAAGGGATAAAAGGTCCCTTCCTTAGGACAAAAGGGTTGCAGAATCCAAGCCACCGTGCCTGCATACTTCTGGGGTCTTTGCGATCGGCAGCTCTTCTCTGCCCTTACAGCATGTTGTTAGACAGAGAAACAAAAACAAAAAAAAGTCCATCTCCCTCTTCTTTTCCCAAGCTGTTCCGTTCAGAGTGCTCTGTGAAATGTTCAGCTTTGAAAATCACACTGCACACAACCTGGGGATTTTTATTTCCCCGGCAGCTGAGTATCTGGGTAGCACAGTTTCACAGCACTAGAAACAAGACACATGGAAAAGATTTGTTATGTTTGGGGCTGCAGGGCACGTATTATGTTTCCTAGGCACAGGAAAAACAGAATAGTGACAGCCAGTAAGAAAAACCACCACAGAGGAAATAAGGGGAATAGGTAAACTAACAGAGTGGCTGTGGAAAGGAGAACTCAACAGAAACAGACCGTGTGCTGATGCAGAACGTTGCTTTATAACAATCTGGATTTATTGGTCCATCCAGCTGAATCTTTTTGAATCAGACTGGCAGCGATTCTTCAGGGTCTCAGCAAGAAAATGTTTTCTCAGCATCTGCTGCTTGAAGACATAGCTAGACGTGATATTTTCCATTGGGTTGCCAACTGACCCTCCATGCCTGCCCAAAACTGCAGTGGTGTCAACAAGGTCTTGGATTTCAGGTTCATCTTTGATGATAACCAGATGAACACGGCACTTAAGAGTTCAGGTAGCCCCTGTGAATTGCACACAGAAAGGACCATTTCGAGTTAAAACTTGACAAGATATTTTTACTTGAAATGTCAGAACTTGTTTCCAGGACTGACCAGGTACAGTGTGCATGATCCATTGAGCCACATATTCATCCCTAATTAAAATGTAGAACTAGGGTGTCCAACAGGTAGATCACAAGCTACTAATAACATTGACTAACTGATGAAAAGTAAGGTGCTCACTCGGTTCTTGGAAGACCCAGGGGATAAAAGATCACTAGGGACAATGCCCTCATGAGGAGGAGGAGGAGGAGGAGTTTGGATTTATACCCGGCCTTTCTCTCCTGTAGGGAGTCTCAAAGAGGCCTACAAACTCCTTTCCCTTCCTCTTTCCTCCACAAACACCTTGTGAGGTAGGTGAGGTTGAGAGAGTTTTGAGAGAAAACTGTGACTAGCCCAAGGTCACTCAGCATCCTTCAACAGTGGGGAAGCAAGTCCAGTTCACCAGGTAAAAGTCCACTGCTCATGGGGAGTAGAGGGGAATCAACCTCTCCAGCTTACAGTTCACCTGGTCTTAACCACTTGTCAAGATCAGTCCATGTCCGGTTTGGTCCTGCCGTGTCTCTCCCACACAGGACATGGGATTCTTTCTTCCTCATTCTCTCCTCCCTTTTCATTGCCTGTGGTTGGGTGTATTTTTTCACTCTTATTAGCTTGGCTTCCCGAGCATTGCCTCATCAGTTCATTCGGCACCTGCTGTTGTGGTTCTGTCAGTGGCGTGGAATGTTTTGACCTTGGGGAAGGCTGCTTTGTCTCTGGACCATGGGACTGGTGAGCGGCATACCCCCCTTGGGAACAGATGGTCAGGAGTGGTGTCGTGTTATGTGAGGCATGATGTGGGGTATAATGAAGGATGCTTGTCTGCTTCTGCATTCATTCAGGGTTTTTTTAAAAAAGATATTGTATTTGGCTTGTATTCGGGGGGTAGGAGAGGGCAGGCAGGTGGATGGAGAGGCTGGTGGTGGGCTTGGCAGGGTAATGGGTGGCAAGCAGTGGTGGGATTCAGCTGGTTCGCACCACTTCGGCAGAACCGGTTGTTAAAATGGTGCTTGTAAACAACCAGTTGTTAAATTATTTGAATCCCACCACCGGAACCGGTTGTTAAATTATTTGAATTCCACCACTGGTGGCAAGCTTCTGCTGCCCTGCCAGCTGGGCTTATCTTGGGGGTGGGTGCGTGGGTGAGTGGTGGGATAGGGGCTTCTGCTGGGGCCTGCAGGGTGGGGGATGGCAAGCAGGATGGGAGAGGGGGGCAAATGAGGGAGTGGGGAGGCTTGTGCCTGGCCAGTGGGACAGTGAGTGGATGACTTGTTTGGGGCAGCAAGAGGGTGCTGGTGGGCCCAATGAGGACAGGGTACGTGGGCAGAGGAGTGTACGAAAGGTCACCCACCAATGGGTTTGCTCCTGGGTCAGAGGAAGGTGGGTGCAACATTCCATCTCTTAGGCTGTTTCCGCACTGGCGGAATACAGCGTCCCAGGGACGCTAAAAACAGCATCCCTGGGGAGGGGTTCACATGGCCGCCGCCACTGCATCCCAGCAGCGGCAGCCTTGAACCCCCCGAGTGGCGCAAAGCCACTGTTTCCGAACCTCGCTCCCTGAGTGAGGTATTTTGGAAACAGCGCCTTCCAAACGCTGCCGTGCGAACGGCAGCAGCTGGAAGGCCCCATTCCCCACCCCCTTTCCTGAATGCCTACCTTGTCTCCTGGCTTCCAGCTTGTCACAGAGGCCAGGGGACACGCCCCCCTGGCCTGCAACTCCAGAGCTGTCTCTCTAGGCTGCGGGGGCGTGTCCCCAGCTTCTGCAACGAGCTGGAAGCCAGGAGACTTACGGGACCGTCCATGCGGTGGGTGCGTCGGCATTGTTTATGCTAACGCACCCCCGCACCTATGTGAATTATATGTTAGGCTGTATTTTTAATTTTAAAAATTTGACACATCCGGCCTGACGAAGAGTTCTGGTGAACTGAAACGCATGGGCACTGTGATGTTCCAATTGGGTGGTGCTAGTAAAAGCATTGTGAGGGTTGGCATCGGAAAAAAAGCCTCTGGCATCAGCTTATCTGCTAAAAGAAGCAGGTGACCTTTTTGCTGCCCAGAGAGAAAACAACGAAAAGAAGAGCTGTTAATATACCCCGCTTTTCTCTACCTTTAAGGAGTCTCAAAGTAGTTTACAAACTCCTTTCTCTTCCCCACCAAAGACACCTTGTGAGGTAGGTGGGGCTGAGAGAATTCTGAGAAAACTGTGACTAGCCCAAGATCACCCAACAGGCTTCATGTGGAGGAGAGGGGAAGCAAACCTGGCTCACCAAACTAGAGTCTGCCACACATGCAGAGGAGTGTGCAATCAAACCTGGTTTTACAGATTAGAGGCCGTTGCTCTTAACCACGACACTACATCAGCGCTTGCCAATTGCTTGCAGAGCAGGGTGGCGTTAGTAGTTGCCAGTTGCCTGTTCTGGGTTGGGAAATACCTGGTCATTTTGGGAGCGGAACTTGAGGAGTGTGGAATTTGGGGAGGGAAGGGACTTCAGTGGGATACAATGCTGTAAAGTTCACCTTCATAAGCAGCTATTTTTTTCCAGGTGAATGGATCTCTGTCACCTGGCAGCAGTTGTAATAGCGGGACATCTCCAGCCACAACCTGGAGATGGGCAGCCCTAGATGTTGACAGCATGGCTGAGAGAGCCCTGTTGGAAAACGGGGCTAGCTTGTTGCTTGTTGGAGAGGGAGTTGCAGCTTAGTTGTGTGTACAGTCCAAACAAGGCCCTCGGTGGTCTGCACTACTGAAACTCTGAAACCACCGGCGGCTTGCACAGAACACGTAAACCGTGAAGATGGATTTGCTCGTATTTGGGAGCAAGAGGCCTGGTCTTTCTCTTTCTACACTGCTGTTCTGTTTTGCATCTCCACAGGAGCCAAGAGATTCAGGTTGACATTTTAATTGGCTACAAAGATGTTAGCAAGGTGGGCACGAAGCAAAGGGATATGAATTACATAAGGGAAAGGAAGTTGAGTGGACTGGCCCAGTTTACAAGCCGACCCATCTCTGACTTCTAGGTTCTGTTCTGGTTGTTCTGTTATTGCCAGAAAAGGGCTCAGGCGAGGTTGATAGATGCTCTGGATTCATTCAGTCATATGCTTTTTAGTAAGCAAAATGTTTTGCGTTCCTTATTATGTAATACTGTCTGTGTAATGCTGTCAGACAAATGGTCCAGCCAGGGATGCCAATATGCAGGTGGGGACTGGAGATTTAGAATTACGACTGGTCTCCTGAAATCAGTTCCTGTGGAGAAGATCACTGCTTTGGAAGGTAGAATCCATGGCATCACAGGTAATATGTACTGATTAGAGTTGAAGGATATTTTAATGAGGAATACTGGCAGTGGTATGGCATGCTTTTAGGCCCCTTCCGCACACGCAAAATAATGCGTTTTCAAACCACTTTCACAACTGTTTGCAAGTGGATTTTGCTATTCCACACAGCTTCAAAGAGCACTGAAAGCAGTTTGAAAGTATATTATTCTTCATGTGCGGAATGAGCCTTAGTGTATTTTTCTACTATCAGCCTATGGAAACTGATTAGGGAAACCAAGTTTGCTGGTGCTCTGCATCACCTTCATCATGATGCCATGTTTTTAATCAATTTTCAACTACCACAGAAGGGAGGAAGGTAAGGGGCTATTTGATTTCACCCCGGGCTGAGTTTCACCAAACCTGAGCCCCAGCCTGCTTTTGAAGTGGTGTTTCACCAAAGTTCATAGCATCAGTGTCAGTGTATAATATCATTTTTAAAATTCTAAAACGATCTGAAGACCTGAAGAAAAATTCCATGTCTGCAAGAACCTCCCTCCCAGCAAACTGGGAAAGATTTTGCCTCACATAAACACTCACCACGCTTTCCTTCTTTAAAGCCACTTGGTTGGGTCACACTGTTTTTGATGATACTTCCATTTCATTAAATACTGAAGTGGGGTGCCAGAAAGTGAAAGCAATCTACACTCCTCATTAAAATGCCTCAATCTTATCCTTTTTGTTTTGACTGTAGCGGACACTTGACTGCCGTCCATCATTGCTGTCGCCCTATTGTTTTGAAGCGCTAAAAGCTCGTTTTTAGGATCAAGCAAAAGAACATGTTTTTTTTATGGGGCTGGCGATGAGCTCTTACTCTGCAACGGCAGATCAGAGAGCAAGGCCAAGCCCTGGGGGATTCCCATTTTCTTTCCCTCTCCTCTTCAAAGTAAAGCCTCTTTGCCATGTGTGGAGAAGGAGGGGGCACAAAGAATAAAACATGGCAAGAAAAACAGAATGAAATAATGAAGATATGGACAAGTTATGAGAATCGGATGAAGGAGACGGGAGTCAAAGAAGACATATGGATAAGAAGACAACAACGAATGAACTTACTGCTGTTTGGTTAAAGAAAAGTAAAACATAATATTAGGGGAGGGTCAGTGGTGGGATACAAAAATTTAGTAATAGGTTCCCATGGTGGGATTCAAACTGTGGCACTGCGCCAATGGGGCTGGGTGGGGCACGACGGGGGCGTGGCCGGGCATTCCGGGGGCGGGGCATTCCTGGGCGGGGCTGTGGCAAGGATGCAGCCGCTATGCCGGTCCTTGGGCGGGAAACGAATGCACGCAGGCACAGGCTGCCACGCACGCCGGTGCGCCTCCTGCTAGACTACTTCAAGTTCTGCGCGCTACTGCTGAGAGGAGGGGCGTAACTAGGGCAAAAATCATGTGGCAAAATCACCAATTAGTAACCCCCTCTCAGCACACACAAATAATTAGTAACCTGCTCTCGGGAACCTGTGAGAACCTGCTGGATCCCACCTCTGAATAGAATGATTATTTCAAACTATATAATAAAAAATATTTTAAGAAAAAGAGAAGGAGGGGGCAGAAGGCAGCCAGATATGATGCTGTGATTAATGTGCTGCAGTAAGATTTGGAAGTCCTGGATTCAGATTCCCAGAAAGCCACTTTCTGTGAGAACTTGAGCCAGTTTCTCTCTCTTTCTCCCCCCCTCCCCCCGTCTCTTTCTCAATCTAGCCTACCTCAAAAGGTTGTTGTGGCGATAGGATGGGGGAAGCCGTGTATGCTTCCTTGAGCTGTGACAGCAAAAACTGGGCTAAGAGTGTAAAACAACTGGCGCAATTGCAGGCCACCGAGACTTGATTTGGTTAGTAACAAAAGGTCCAGTAGGTGGCACTTAAGAGCAGACACTATTATTGCAGGAAGATTCCACATGGCAGATTTTTTTAACAGCTTTGCTTTGGACTGAGCATCTGCAGTTAAACCTAAACACCTAATTAAAATGTCACAAAAGTGAGGGAAGGGGAACGATGCCAAAAAAACAGACAACATCCTGGGGATATTGTACTTTAGAGTGTATTGTTTTACTCCTTTACACAGAATGCTTCAGTGAGATAGGTCTGGAAGTTTTTGCCCCAAAGGGGCAATCCCAGGACATTTAATCCAGATGTAAAGGATGGGGGAGGCAACAGTGCTTCAGATGGCAAAACATGTTAATTTGTTTGTTTGGGTTTTTTTCTCTTTTTGATGCTGTTGTACATCCCCATAAACAGGATAGCCGGGCACAGTCTGCAAAGAAACTAAAATCATTTTTTTTAATGCCCACCAAATTCCAGGGAGGGGACAGCAACCTTGCAGGCATTCACAACTTCTGGAATTCCAAATGGGTACCAGCTGTCTAATGGCACCTTAAAGACTTTCAAGATTTAAAAACTCACTTCATCATGTGGGGCCAGGACCGCGTTTCTGGTCCTACACAGCTGAATTAGTTTTAAGAAAAACTTAGTTAGAAATAAAAGCAAAAGACATCTGTCATTAGAAACAGACAGTTTTTACTTAGCTGAATATAGATAAGATTACAGAAGGTGAACTCTCCCGAGGGAGAGACACGCCCCGGTGCTCTCAAGTGAGAGACCCAGAATTTAGAATGTTACAGAAGGTTACCCCTCCCGGGTGGCTCTCGAAAGAGGCACACCCTCTAGAGGAAGAACCTTATTTTTTTATAGATTCAAAGACGTCACACAATCCATCCCCTTAAGTTTCACGTATTAACCCATACCCCTTTCACGTGCTACAAGCATGTATGTTCAAACCCCATTGGACAGAATCTGTCTCCTGGTCACAGTAAGATTCTGTTACTCAAACACTGCATGCTGTTAGTTTATGGCCCTCTAGGCATATGCAAAGGACAGCCATAAAACTAGCTTGCTGTCTTCAAGAAAAACCCGTTTTGCTAAGTTGCTCCCAGAGAGAGAGCTGTCCTTAGGCAATGCAGGATTCTTTAGGATCATAAAACTTCTTCTTTCTCAGCATGAAATGATTCTAACTTCAAATGATTTACAAACATTGATTCTAATCTAACACAATAGAATTATAGTAAAATACTAACACATGTGAATCACTCATTATCATTTATGTGTTCATTTAACTATATAGAAAAACACTTATTCTATTTAACTAATCACATTCATTTCTAACCCAAAAACCAAAGTTATAAAATTGCATATGTCTGTTGTCACGTAGTAACCTGCAGTTGCAAGATCCCAAAGATGTTATCTGTACCTGCCTGCATAGTCACTAGCAAGCTGGTAACATTCCTTTGACCTACTGCAAAAATGCAGGCTTTGGGTCACTTACACAGATGCTCCCATTTTGATTCTTAGCTTCTTTGGTTCATTTGGATTTTCCATATTTCTTGATTAAATACAAATTTATAGACATTCTGATCCGTCCCCACAATTAGATACATGAAGCATCATTCCATCAGGCTGATTTCTTTTCTTTTTTTTTTAAAGTGATCATTTGGTTGCAAAGAGCTAAATTAGCTCCCATACTTGGGCAGCACATCAGGAAGCTCATAGTACTACCACAAAAGGCTCTGTGTGTGTGTGTGTGTGTGTGTTCTGTGTGTGTGTGTGTGTGTGTGTGTGTGTGTGTGTGTGTGTGTGTGTGTGTGTGTGTGTGTGAGAGAGAGAGAGAGAAATGGACTGAACATTGTAATTGTGGTTAGGAAGTGTGTCAGTCGCAGGCATTTCTGAATGAAAACAACACACTGCCAAATCCATGCATCACAGTTTCCATGGAGAAAAGCTACAGTAAACAGTATCCATAAGTCCACTTCTCCACACAACTGACTCTTCTCACCATGTGTGGTCTGCTGAGCTGAATTTACTCACTGATTCTTCTCCACCAGTTACTAAAATGGTCGCCCAGCAGCGTCTAGCAAGAGAGCTCTGATTGGCCACAGCAATTTTTTTTTTTTTAAAAAAGATGTTTTTTCTACTCTTTCAGTGGCTGGCAAATTAACATTTCTTAGCTTTCCACTGAAAACTTTGCATTTTACCCCCCCTTCTTCGTTGCAGCCTGTCAGTTTCCTTCACAAACTAAAAGTGGTCTCCTTTATAGTCCTCCACGCAATTCTTTTCTCGTGCTCTAACAAACAGAGGTAAAATAGGTTTCTCTATGTCCTCTGTCAGTTTTCCCATTTTCACCAAACAGTGGGCCTATGACGTCTTTTATCATGCATCTGCTCTTCACAAATCTGAAGGCACTTTCCTACGAAACTCACATTCTCCCGGGTTTCCACAAATGATGCAAAAATGAATTATTCACGACGAATTTTTTATGCAGGCAATATTTGCAAAGTTACTTGGAAGAATTATTAGGGCCTGCGGTCTATACTATTCTGTACAGTTCGCTGTAAGTTGGATTCTACTGTGTAATTTTGCATCAAGTAATGTGCCACGTTAACACTTACACTTTGTTTCCGGCCTGTTTTTTTTAGATTTCTGGTTGGTTCTACAACCAAAATCCTACTTTATTGTTTGCTGAACGTTCAATCCTGTTGATTGTGCTCACTCACTGTTTTCCCCATAATCCTTATGGTATTCACTGCCTAATGGATCTCTTCTGTAAATTCCTCTTCTGTAAATGTCAGTTGGCATTCTGTAACATTGCTGAGGAATTTGCACACAAGGAACAATTTAAGCAGGTTTACTCAGAAGTAAGTTCCATGTTCCTCAACCAGGCTTACTCCCAGGAAATGTGCACTCATTAGTGAGTGTTGAAAGTGAATTTTTTAATAAAGTGCCCATCCCCTTAAGTCAGAGGTGGGATCCCGCAGGTTCTCACAGGTTCCCGAGAGTAGGTTACTAATTATTCATGTGTGCCGAGAGGGGGTTACTAATTGGTGATTTTGCCACGTGATTTTTGCCTTAGTTACGCCCCTCCTCTCAGCAGTAGCGCGCAGAACTTGAAGCAGTCTAGCAGGAGGTGCACCGGCATGCGTGGCAGCCTGCGCCTGCGTGCATTCGTTTCCTGCCCAAGGACCGGCGCAGCGGCTGCGTCCTTGCCACAGCCACGCCCAGGAATGCCCAGCCACGCCCCGTCGTGCCCCGCCCAGCCCATTGGCGCTATGCCACAGTTTGAATCCCACCACCATGGGAACCTGTTACTAAAATGTTTGGATCCCACCACTGCCTTAAGTGATAACTTGTTGCCTTTTCTCCCTCTCCAATTTTCTCCCCTGTCCAATTTCCATACAATTTTGTCAATATCCTAAGACCAAGCAGAATTCTCAGATCTGATATGACTTGGATTCTGTTTGAAACAAAGAACCATTTCCCCAGACAGGACAGCGATAACAGCTCTCCTAATGTGCTTTTCCGCTCTAAGCTGGTTCACCAGCCCGTTTGCATCTGGACTGAATATAACAAACAGACTCGGTTTTGTTTATGTGCTTCGGATCAGACATGCAAATTTGGTCCAGATTCTCCATCACTCTTACACTGGCAAACTCAGTTATCCCAGTCCTTTAAGTTTCATACTATTTCATCAAACCGAGAAGCCTCTTGTTGCTGGTTGATGTTGTTTACTTTCAGTGATACTTCCCAATCTGAACCTTTTGCTCCAGCCAACCAGCTTATACAACTGCTCACTCAGATGCTTATGCAAACTTTTTCATAAGCCCGTTCAAATCCTACTTTGTTTACTACATTTCCCAGCCTATTGATCATTCTCACCTACTCTGTGCAATTTACCTTGAGTCCCAGAGAGGAATGTGGACTATAAATGAATGACTAATATATGCATCTGTGTGTGTGTTCACGTGCACTTGTTTCCCCCATAATCCACTACCTGGTGGATTTCAGAGCCACTTCATAACATTTTAAGGAATTTGCACACACACACAAGCTACAAGCTAAGCAGGTCTACTCAAAAGTAAGTCCCATGTTCTTCAGTCGAGCTTACTCCCAGGAAAGCGTCCTCAAGAGTGCAGCCATTAGTGAGTGTTGAAAGTGAACTTGAAAAGAGCACCCATCCCCTTTCTCATAGCCTTTTCTCCAGTGGTGGGATCCAAAAATTTTAGTAACAGGTTCCCTCGCCAGCCCCCCCCTCAGCAAAGGGGGCAGAGGCGTACCTAGGCAAACCTGAGCCCTGGGCAAAACCTGAGTTGGATGCCCCCCCCATGGGCAGCCACCCCACCATGACCCCCCAAACATTTTTTTGCACCAGGTCATTTCTAAATCATCATCACATTATAGAAAATGCCCCAACTCACAAATCTGAACACAGCAATGGTGAAACACACAGGTTCTTTGATAGAGACTGGTGAGATAAAAGGTACGAAAGGCTGAGAATCAATGAATTGCAGTACCTGAAAGGGATTAACCCAGTTCAGGGAGTTACATTATTAGTCGTAATTGCTATATGGAGCCTTCACGTTCAAAGGCAGTATGCCTCGCGGGAAGGTGAGGGCGTGGAGATGGAAAAGCGGACCCAATTAGTAACCCCCTCTCGGCACACACAAATAATTAGTAACCCACTCTCGGGAACTGGTGAGAACCTGCTGGATCCCACCTCTGCTTTTCTCCCCCCCCCCCCATCACATTCAGTTTGTCAATATCATAAGAACAAGCAGCATTCCTAGATCTGATATAACTTGAATTCATTTTGAAGCCAAGAACTATTTCCTCAGGCACAGCAATGAAACAGCTTCCCTTCAGATCAGATGCGCAAAATCTTTGGATTTGGTCCAGATTTACCATCAGGATTACACTGGCAAACTCACCCCCACCCCACCCACCCCCACACACACCCGTCCTCCAAGTTTCATGTTGTTTCATCAGACCAACAGGCTCCTTGGTGCTGTTTTATAATGTGCTGAATTCTGTTGACTTTCAGTGATGCTTCCAAGTCTAAACCTTTCACTCATGCCAACAAGTTTATACAACTCCTCACTCATGATATTTATGCAAACTCTTTCATAAGTGTGAGCAGGTCCACAGTTAGAATAAGCAGCCCTCATTTCCTGCACTGATTCCACAAATCGTTCTGGTATAAAGAGTGGTATGCACAACTGTTCTGAACAGAGAATTAACTCATGGAGTAAAAGGTATGTTGTGCCATCCCTCAATAGCAATGGTGTCCTATATTAGTTAAGAGGGCCGGCTTGAGACGTATAACACTCAGGTTCAAATCCAAACCCTGTCATGGAAGTTTGAAGGGTGACTCGGACCTGTCATTCTGTCTCTTAATCAGCCTAAACCCTTCCCCAGAGGGTTGTTGTGAGAATACAACAGAGCGGTACTACTCAAAGTAGACAAGTGGGCATATACAGCAAACTCCCACCTTCAAGAAGAAGAAGAAATACTCCACACAGCAGATTCTTTCAAAAGAAGGCTTTTACCGTAGAGTTGCTATATGTACATGATACTATATACAGAGTATATTAAACAGTCCAACAAAGTGCTCTGCCAGGCACTTGTTTCCCTAAGGAACAAACATACAGTACATTGCTGTTGCTTATATACATGGTTCCACCAATCACTGTAAAGGTCACTAGCAACTGGATTGAACCAGTCTGCTTGCTGTTCTCTAGCTGTCAGATCATTCCTTTCTTGCTGACTCATACTTCTGCTGGATAGGATATGATCACCATGATCTAACTGTCATGACAATCATGTCGTAAACTACTTTGGATCCCCACTGGGGTGAAAAGGGGGGTATAAATGGCTAAACAAAATAAATATTTCTCAGCCAGCAAAATGGACACCAAAAGGTATGAATACATGAACTGTGCTGGAGGCGGTTCATCTTCCTGCAAGACCATACTTTTAGCCAGCGTAGGACTCTCAACTTAGACTGCTGCAAGGTACAAGAAGTCTCCAGTGCAGGAGTCTGTGTTGGAGATCCCTGGTCCCTCACGTCTAAGAAGAGAATACTACACTGGATGAAAGCATAGTCTTCATATGTACCCCAGCGTTCCACTTGAAGAACACGGACCTGATATATGCCACAGCACCACCCTGAAAGTGGTCACTCATAGAATTGCAACTTGGACCAACCCAGCAGGAGCATGTGATTAAGCTGATGGAGCAGAGACAGGAATACTTAAAGCTCTACCCCTGGTTCTAGTAACTTGTCTGAAATGATCTATGATGTGACCAGTGTCAGACTAGCATCTGAGTTTAAGTCCACACACAGCTGTGAGCGCCATGTTCTGGCATAACTGTTTGATCGCAGCCTAACCTACCCCTCAGTGACATTGTGAATGGGAAATGGGCGGGGGCAGAGAGAGAAATTCATGGGTGCTCATCTGAGCTCCTTGGACGAGTTCAGAGATAGTCTGGAAGCCTATAAATATGGGACATTTTCAATCTGAGCAGCTATCAAGGCCAATTTTCCGACATGGGGGTGGTTCCCAATCTTCTCCAGCCTTGAAAGAAGACACTCAGCGTAGTGTAAAGAGCACTGGAATCTAAACTGGTTTGTTTCCCCACTCTTCCACATGAGCAACAGACTTGACTTTGGGCCAGTCATGGTTCTCTCAGAACTATCTCACCTCATAAGGTGTCTGTTGTGGGAAGAGGAAGGTCATTGTAAGCTGCTTTGAGACTCCTCACAGGAGATGAGGGCAGGATATAAATCCAAATTCTCCCCTTCTCACCTTTGAGCCTTTTGATCAAAAAGTTGACGAATTTTCAAAATGCTTCACTTGCAGAATTTGGGAGTAGAGATTCCCCAGTACTAAATGCACTTGCACAGCCTAACTCATGGCAATCAGTACAGCATACTATGTTCAGCTTTGGTTGCCAACAGGCCTGGAGAAAAAGGTCCTGTACCTTTTAACATCTGACTTATGGCAATTTCGTAGGGTTTTCAAGGCAAGAGACGTTCAAAGGTCTGTCTTTGCCTTACAACCCTGGTATTCCATGGAGGTCTCACATCCAAATACTAGCCAGGGCTGACCCTGCTGGGCTTCTAGGATTTGATGAGATCAAGCTGGCCTGAGAGGTATCCAAGTCAGGACTCTGCCCCTTTAATAGAATCTGAATGCATGGAAAGGGGCAGCAGAAGCATTGAGGTAATTAATATATCCCAGTCCATGACAGCCTGTATTAAAGAAACATGACACTCCCAAAATAAGCCCTGAATATAAACACCTCCTAAACAAGAAAGTTTGCACCAATGTTCTCAGCTTTGGAGGACAATTAACATCTATGGTTATGGAAAGGAAGGTGTAAACATTTTAACTAATAAGAAAACAGTCTGGTTGACTGTAAACATCTGAGTTCCAGACCAAGGGGAGGAATAGAGAAGACTTAAAAACACCCTGGGGCATCACAGTAAATAAGGACTAGGCACAGTATTTCAATTGGAGTGGGGAGCAGGAGGGATGCTGTTTAAGTGAAAGAAAGAACATAAGAACATAAAAACTAGCCTGCTGCATCAGACCAGAGTCCATCTAGTCCAGCACTCTACTACTCGCAGTGGCCCACCAGGTGCCTTTGGGAGCTCACATGCAGGATGTGAAAGCAATGGCCTTCTGCGGCTGTTGCTCCCCCAGCACCTGGTCTGCTAAGGCATTTGCAATCACAGATCAAGGAGGATCAAGATTGGTAGCCATAGATCGACTTCTCCTCCATAAATCTGTCCAAGCCCTTTTTAAAGCTATCCAGGTTAGTGGCCATCACCTCCTAATTCTTTCCCCCAGCATTTTCAATGAATGCCCCCTGGTTCTAGTATTGTGAGAAAGAGAGAAAAATTTCTCTCTGTCAACATTTTAAGCATAAGCATTTTTTTATTGTCATTGTGCACGCACAACGAAATTTACAACCCCATGCATAATTTTATAGACTTCAATCATATACCCCCTCAGTTATCTCCTCTCCAAACTAAAGAGTTCCAAATGCTGCAGCCCCTCCTCATAAGGAAGGTGCTCCAATCCCTCAATCATCCTTGTTGCCCTTCTCTGCACTTTTTCTATCTCTTTGATATCCTTTTTGAGATGTGGTGACCAGAACTGAATACAGTACTCCAAGTGCGGTCGCACCACTGCTTTATATAAGGGCATGACAATCTTTGCAGTTTTATTATCAACTCCTTTCCTAATTATCATCAGCATAGAGTTTGCCTTTTTCACAGCTGCCATGCATTGAGTTGACATTCCCATGGAACTATCCACTAAGACGCCCAAATCCCTTTCCTGGTCTGTGACTGATAGCACTGACCCCTGTAGCGTGTATGTGAAGTTTGGATTTTTTGCCCCTATGTGCATCACTTTGCATTTTGCTACATTGAACTGCATTTGCCATTTCTGAGCCCACTCACCTAATTTATCAAGGTCCGCTTGGAGCTCTTCGCAATCCTTTGTGGTTCTCACCACCCTACATAATTTGGAATCATCTGCAAACTTGGCCACCACGCTACCCACCCCTACTTCCAGGTCATTTATGAATAGGAAAAATCAAATAACCCAGAAGTACTCCTTTTTCATTCCTTGCACCATTGCTGGTAGGTTGTTCACACACACACACACACACACACACACCCTACCACCACCACACCCTACATCTTCCACAGGCCCTAGGAATGCTTATGAAACTATGTTTATTCCAGGCTGTACATATGCCCCTGAATTTCCTTGGAGCTGGCTCTGGAAAAAAGATTGCTAACTTGGCAGACCAGAACTAAGGAAAAATGTCAACTATGTATGTTGTGAATGAAGCTGTGAATATTCAGAAATTTATATCTTATGTTGGGATTTTTAAAAAAAAAATTACACAATTTCTGTTCTTCCTGACCTCAGTACAAAGGCACGCTGCGACATCTGGGCACATAAATAAGCTGGCCTTAAATCTTTCATGCTTGAGTTCTTACCGTGTGCTGAAAAAAACATCTTGAGGTTTTTCTGAGCTTACATGGGACAGCAAAAGCCAGAAATGGCTGGTGATAACCGATTGTTTTTGTGGATTTGTAAAGCAGTCATTAAAAATATACCAAAGGATATAACTGACTCCAGTCAGCATTCCTGAGCTTTTGGGTTTATTAATCTTACATGAAAAAAAATTTAAAACCATTCCTTTAGCTATTATAGCACCTTTCGTTCTCTCTTTAATCTCTGAAAAGAATATATGCCAAACTAGATCGAGCGTACAATCGTGTGCACTTTTCTCAGAACAGCCAAAATTTGGGAGTGTAAACTTTTAAAAATCAAAGCTCCCTTCATCAAATATGAAAACTTTGACTGTCCAAAGCTCTTGCCTGGAAAATCTCCTTGGTCTCTACAGTGCTACTGGAACTGAATCTAGTTATTGCACTGCAGACCAACCTGGCTACTCTGGAGAACTTTTCTAATTAGTAACCCCCACTGAGCTCCCACTCCCAACGTTTAATGTTTATATTTTTATACCATTTTATATCATTGCATTGGTTTTATATGTTTTACATATAAGTTGCCTCAAGTCCCTTTGGGAGATTGGTGGGGTAAAAATGTAATATATAAATAAATAAAGTCCCGGAGGAGGGAAAGCTCAAAGCAGGGTCTCTGAAGTTCATTTTAGCTGATGGGCAGGTATGCAAGAGAGGCGCCAGCCCTTGGGTCTGATGCAGTGGAGGCCTTTGCTACCTGGCAAAATGCAATCCTATAATACCCCCCTGTAAGCAATTTTGCTCCTGGGGTTTAAACCATGTGAAGTTTGCATGCTCCCTCCATTTCCTCACATAAATTTTTTTTTTTAATATCGTCCCATGGCCATCGCTTGGGTGAAACATGCACGTCTGCCCCCTTTAAGTTGTTATGTAGATTTTATGCCATCTTGTTGTAACTGGTTTTCATGTTTATAATTTTTGTACTGTTTTACATATTGTATTTTTTAAAATTGTGTGTATTTATGTAAGCCACCTCTAGTCCTTTGGGAGACTGGAGGGGTACAAATGCAAGATATAAATAAAGGTAGTTTCCCCTTCAGTCGTGTCTGACCCTAGAGTACCACTGCAAGCAGTGATTTCATAGGCAAGCTGTTTTTGTGAGGTAGTTTGCCATTGCTTTCCCCGGCTATTCTTTACCCCCTAGCTATGTGCTAGGTACTCATTTACCAACCAAGGAATAGATGGATGGCTGAGTTGACCACGAGCCAGATGCCAGGATATCTGACCCACAGGGGGCTCGAACTCCTGGCTGTGTGAGTGGCAGTGCAAGCACTTAACCACTACGTCACGCGGCTCCTCAAGATATAAATAAATAAATATAAACAAGGATCAGGATGCAAAGCGGCATCCTCCACTGAGCGCAGAGGCTCTCACTCAGCTGCTTTACTAGAAATTCTGCCACTTCGGCTGCCAGAGACGTTCCGCAAGCACTACGCATGCGCGTCCGTTTCGTCCAGTACCCAAACGCTCAGAGGAATCATGCAAACCAGCACTACGCATGCGCGGCAATCCAGGGCCTTGCGCACCACAGAGTTTGCGGACAAACAAACCCCCTCTTCCCTCCCACTAACGAACAGAGCCATGTGGCCTCGGCTAGACCACGCGACCGCGAGCATGCCTAGAGAATCTCGCGAGAGCCTGCTCGATCGCCTGCTCGCCCTAGACTTGGGCCGAGGAAGCCTCGCGATAGGTGGCACCTTGAGCGTGAAATCTCGCGAGAGGGGAAGGACCTCCTTCTCTTTCTTTTCCGCCCTGGCAAGATGGTAGGTTGGGAGCTCTGTGCTCGCTCCGTTGTATTTCAATAGAGACGGGACTCGTGGGGGTCCCCAGGAGGCCCCAAGAGCCGGGTGCCAGCGGGTACTGGCTGTCCCCATTGTAGGGAGGGGAAGATGCGCCCGGGGCACCTATTGGGGACCGAGATACAGGGAACTTTGGGGAGGGTCTTGTCTCCCCCGCCCCCAGTTTAGCCAGTTTCTGCATTTTTCGTGTGTGGTTCAGTGGCTAGTATCTGAGAGACCTGAGCTGGACCTCCCATCCACGCCATGAGAACTCGCTGCCAGACTTTAGCTTAACCTATCAGGATTGTTGTGAGGAGGATGTGGGAATTAAATAGGCCGTGTTGGGCCCCCATTAGGGGACAAAGGCGGGGTATAAGTGAAGTAAATAAACCAATTAAATGCTACATGAGAAATCCTAAGGAGCCACCTCGTTCCATGCAGCAGCTTGGCCAAGTGTTTTGTGCTGATTTGTTCGCCATCTTTCCTCCCAACTGTGTTGTTTTTGAGGCAGGAGGAAATTAAGAGTAGACCCATTAAAATAGCTCCACAGCTTAATTTGATCAGGAAGTGTGTGTCTTTCCAGAGCCCTGTGTGACAAAATTAAAAAATAACAGAATTGTTAAAAAATAACAGTGTTAAAAAACTTTAAAATATTTTTTTAAAACCATACAAATGGCTTCAAGCCATTGTGTGAAACAAAAAAAAATGGAACATAGTTGGGCATAAAGAAGAGCTTTACAATGTCTTCCATATCCACACTGAAGCCATATTTGCTGTATTTATACATGTCTTAAAATGGCATGGATTTTCTCCTGAAGGCTTAGTGTGTTTAATCAACCTTTCTAAAACGATCTGAAGAAATGAGGAAGATTAGGCTGAGAGAGTGATTGGCCCATAAACAATCAGCAAGTTTCATATGGTTGCCAGCATTGTATTGAGAAATTCCTGGTGATTTGGTGGGGGGAGTCTGAGGAAGTGGAAGTTTGGGAAAGGGTGAGATCTCAGTAGGATTAGATGCTATAGAACACACCCTTCAGAGCAGCCATTTTCTCCAGGTGAGCTGATCTCTTTCATCTAACGATCAACTGTGATCCCAGGAGAGCACTCGGCTCTACCTGGAGGCTGGCAACCCTTTTTAATGGCAGAGTGGGGATATGATGATTACATTCTGATCACTGATGGTCTAGTCCCCCTCATTTATTCAAGACTCAGACTGTTGATAGTCATTAGAGTGATTTGGTATAGGATTGCATTGGTTGTGTGCCAGATATGTTGGTACCCAGCCAACTTGTGTTTTGATAGAGCAGAAGATTCCATAATACAGAATATCTCAGAGGCAGCCTTGCAGATTCGGACAACCGTTCTCTTCCCTTAGTCTAGAGAGAGTGTGTGTGTGTTTTGGAACTCCCTGTCCGAACTATCTGATGACGGTTCTAGTCATGCAAATCTGATGGGTTTTCTCTGATTTATAAATAATGTTTCTCATCTTGGGATGTCTTACTAGTTAAATATACTTCAAATCAATAAAATCAGTTACAAGGCAACATGTGATGTCAAATGGTAATTGCCTGGTTCTGCCCAGTAAAATTTTAGGGTGTGCAGTGTTCAAAAACTATTGACTCTGAGGGGGGGATATGATTGAAGTCTATAAAATTATGCATGGGGTAGAAAATGTTGACAGAGACATTTTTCTCTCTTTCTCACAATACTAGAATCAGGGGGCATTCATTGAAAATGCTGGGGGGAAGAATTAGGACTAATAAAAGGAAACACTTCTTCACGCAACTTGTAATTGGTGTTTGGAATATGCTGCCACAGGAGGTGGTGATGGCCACTAACCTGGATAGCTTTAAAAAGGGCTTGGACAGATTTATGGAGAGAAGTCGCATCTATGAGCTCCCAATCTTGATCCTCCTTGATCTCAGATTGCAAATGCCTTAGCAGACCAGGTGCTCAGGAGCAGCAGCAGCAGAAGGCCATTGCTTTCACATCCTGCATGTGAGCTCCCAAAGGCACCTGGTGGGCCACTGCGAGTGGCAGAGTGCTGGACTAGATGGACTCTGGTCTGTTCCAGCAGGCTCGTTCTTATGACTCTTGAGATCGTTTTTTTCCCATGGGCCTGTTACCCCAGATTTTGACGGATGAGTATGTGTATCTCATATTTATCATTATATGTTTGTCTCTCTTTAGCCTTCCAGACTGAGGAAGACCAGGAAACTGAGGGGCCATGTCAGCCATGGCCATGGCCGTATCGGTATGTGTAAAGGGCTCATGGGATTGTTTCATTGTTTGGTATATTGCTGTTTTCTAGAAATCATCTTTGATGCAACATAAGCCTGAAGGAAGGGTGATCTTTTTAATGTTATCTGTAAAAACCTGCCATAAAGACAAATACCAGCAGTTTCTGTCCCACTTTTGGGGTAATTCCACAGGAGCAAAACACTCAGTCCATATCTGTCCATTGTTTGGTCTTCTGGCAGTGACTGTTTTTCCATGAGTGCTGCTCTTTTGCTTACTGTGGCCAACTTGGAGCCCCCTCAATAAACACCAGTTGTCAGTAAGAACTGGTTTAAGACCCTGTCTGCCTCGGGCTGTACTTGTATTCATGTTTCTAATCAGGACTTGAATCCCTTTTCTGCAAAGCATGTAACTAGTTCAGAGACCAAAACAAAACATGGTGTACAACAGATACTTTCTCAGACAGAACTCATAATCCACAATTAAGACAAGTAGGACATTGGAATAGCAGACTAAAGAATCACATAGACTGTTGTTGTTGTTTTTTTGCATCACTGCTTGGCTTAGGTTGGAGTATCCACCAGGACCAAAAACTAACAAGTTGCAGAAGTGTTTTTGTTTCTTGCCATTGTGAAGTAATGTAAAACTGCTTTCTGCCACATGGTTTTCAGAACAGTTTCAGCCCAGTTTCAGCTTTATCCTGATATCGTAAAAAATGAGTAAGACAGATGATAGCTGCTTGCCTGGCCAGTGTTTTCTTTTTACGGTCAGGGCAGCTTGGTCCAGATAACCAGGTGGGGGAGCACAGCAAGCAGCAGGGGGGAAAAACCCACTGCCACTTGGAAAAACTCCACTGGCAAAAATGACTTCTGCCGGTCGCACCCTTCCGAGTTTGGACGCCACAGAGCTGTGCAATTCCCGCCTGCCAGTCTGTTTGCTCTCTGCAGATGTAGATGCCCCTTAAGGCAGCAGAGTGGGCAAACATGTCGACACAACCTTGCACCGCTCCCACAACTCATTCCACCATGTTACCCTCCACCCCATCTGGATTGGGCTGTAAATCTTGCTTCAGTAACCAAATCATACATCCATGCTTTCCAGTCCTGGCAAGGGTGCCCAGTATAATTGGTTTCATGCACCTGAATCAGAGTTGCATCTCTGCCCGCCAGCTTATTGTCCGTGGTGGCGAACCTTTGGCACTCCAGATGTTATGGACTACAATTCCCATCAGCCCCTGCCAGCACGGCTGATGGGAATTGTAGTCCATAACATCTGGAGTGCCAAAGGTTCGCCATCACTGGTTTATGTGTTACTCAGGAAAATCCAAAAAGTTGGAAATGTAGTCTGGCCAGAACGCACAAATGTTTGATTCCTGCTTGTTGGATATTTTTTTTAAAATTTATTTATTAGATTTTTATACCGCCCTATCCCCGAGGGGCTCCGGGCGGTGTACAACAATAAACATAATATAATATAAAATGGCTAAATCGTTAAAAGCAGCGATAAAACAGTAAAAGCTAAATCTCATAAATACAGTATAAAAATACTAGCATAAATATAAATGGTGTCCAGCAGCTCCGTATTCAAAATGGGTATGGCAGACACTTGACCTTTCTACTTTACCGACTGTTGAAATGGAGGTTGGGGGCTTCTAAAGATCAAAACCAAAATGTCAGTTTAAGAATGTTCTGAGTAATCTGTGCTTTGTTGGCAGCTCTGCACTTCTCTTTAATCTCTTATTATTGTCTCTCTTAGGCAAACATAGGAAGCATCCCGGAGGACGTGGTAATGCTGGAGGCATGCATCACCACAGAATTAATTTTGACAAATAGTAAGCTATCTTACCTGTTAGTTTTTAAAATTAAATTCCCTGTTTCTTCTCTGCGCATTTGGCATGGCTTGGAGTAGATGAGACAGTTCATTTTGTGGCTATACTCTGTTCCAGAAGAAGATGATAGTAGACTGTGTATTCCTCCCCCACAAAACTAAGCATGCTGAACTTCCTTTGTTGTAGGAGCTCCACCTGGCTCCTGGTGCCTACCTAGTCCTGCTCCCTCCATCCATTTGAAAGTAAAAATACATTTTGGCTTAAATGCTCTTGTATCACAGTATCATATTCAGTAATGCACAAAATGACAAAGGCAGCATACAAAAATGAATGGTAATTCACATGTGCATCAGGGCTATATTCTAAGGCGGAAGCATACAATTTTCTCAACCGTTGCACCTCAACGGACCAAACTATCATCTTTCTGTGGGACAGGGTATAAGAACTTCATTTGTTGATAATGTCATAATGTATCCAGCCCTTGGAAAACCCGTTGCCAATCACTGAACTGTGTTTGGAGAAAATAAACGTACGGTATGCTAACAGCAAAGCCTTAAGAGTTTGTTTACAAAGTTACAGAAATATGCATTAATTCATTGCTTTTGATTGAGCTGTTTACCTTGTTTAATAGCATTCTTTATCATGAGGTCTTGAGACACAATTTGTGAGAAAAATAAGCACATCCTTTGCTTTAGGGCATGGAGTAATTCTGTACATAATTTCTATCAGAAAATCTTAATTATAGTGTGGGAAGGAGAAACCCACCTATCTACAAATGACCGAGACTAGAGTCACATCTAGATACTGCCCGTTATCATGGTGTGCTATAGTACTCGAAGAGTAACAAACTGACTTTTATTCACTGGCTGTCCTCTTAATAGTACAGTCAGCCACCAGGTTAGTAACAAATAACTTTCTCAAACCAAAAAGTGTGGACATTCAAGAGAATGGGCACAATGATTTGTGTTTCTTTTATAGTGCTTCTCCAGTGTTCAGAGTTCTTTGCAGATTCAGTCTGTGTAAATTTTTGGAGCCGACTGCTGACTGCCACCAAGTGTACAACTTACGTTGTGCTCAGAAAATAACCTGAGGAACGCTGGCCCAAAAATTGTCCAGCTATCCTCAACCAGGGCTAGATCCTTTTCGGATCTGACCACAGCTTGGTGGAACACCTTGTCCAATGAGGCCAGGGCCCAGTGGAATCTGTCACAGGCCTGCAAGGTGAAGATGTTTTGCCAGGCCTATGGTTGAGGGCAGCAACATTATTTCAACTTATCTGACCTCCCCTCTCTCTTTGGTTGTTTTGGTTAATTGGGCTTATTGCTGCTGTCACATCAGGAGACAGAATGCTGGTGTATATATGGAAGGATGCCATAGCATGGAAATCCATGTTGTTGTTAACTGGATAATTTATTGTTGTTCAGCACTCTGAGGCCTATTCTGCACATGCAGAATAATGCACTTCCAATGCACTTTGCAGCTGTTCAGAATAGCAAAATCCACTTGCAAACAATTGAAAGTGGATTATTCTGCATGTGCGGAAGGGGCCTGAGCCTGTCTGGTGAGGAGAGTGGTTTATAAGTTTAGAAAAATAAATAAGTATCTGCAGAATGAGCTTGATTTACTGGACTTTGGCCTTCCATCAACTTGCCTGCAATGGTGTTGAGAGAGCAGGAGCATAGGAGCCAGGGGCAATCTAGGTGCTTGAAAAAGGTGTGTAGAACCTGGGGGGACACACCCAGAGAGGCTTCTGACTTAGGCAGGGGAGCTCAAGGAAGACTAAGAACACTGACAAAATGGTGGTATAAATAGAATTTTTTTGTTTTTCAACAGCTATACAATTAACACAAGGCTCTGTTTTATGTGTGCGTTCTCTAGCTAAAAGGTTGTGCTGGTGTATTTCAAAATGAATGACTGTGTGTTGTACACTTTCTTCTTAGTCATCCTGGTTATTTTGGGAAAGTTGGTATGAGACACTTCCACTTGAAGAAGAACCAGCACTTCTGCCCGACACTCAATCTAGATAAACTCTGGACGCTCGTCAGTGAGCAGACAAGGCTCAATTACGCCAAACATCCGGCTGGGTTAGCACCTGTGATTGATGTGGTCCGCTCGGTAAGTGATGGTCGTGCTTGTTTCCTGAGCCTAGTTGTTTATCATGACCCAAGCTGGTCCATTCATACTGTCTCCTGATGGTTTTAACTTTGAAATATACCTGCATATATTGTGTACCCTAATGGGTACACCTTCAAAATGCAGTAGTCTACAGTAGTGTTTGGCAAGTCATTCAGCTCTTGAAAAGGGCAACTTAACATTGAAGAAGTAGAGTTTGGATTTATATCCCCTCTTTCTCTCCTGTAGGAGACTCACAGGGGCTTACACTCTCCTGTAGGAGACTCAAAGGGGCTTACAAAGGGGCTTACAATTGTCCTTCCCCCCTCACAACAAACACCCTGTGAGGTAGGTGAGGCTGAGAGAGCTCTGGAAAGCTGTGACTAGTCCAAGATCACCCAGCTGGCGTGTGTGGGAGTGCACAGGCTAATCTGAATTCCCCAGATAAGCCTCCACAGCTCAGGCGGCAGAGTGGGGAATCAAACCCGGTTCCTCCAGATTGGAATGCACCTGCTCTTAACCACTATGCCACTGCTGTGGGTTTAAGGAAACACCACCATGAATTTCTTTTGACACCATCTCTATGCAGAATTTTAAGGTGTCTGAAGATTGATTTCTGTACCACAGGGCAGAGGGGAGCAGATGAGAGACTAGCTGGGTTGAACCAGTATTATGTGTTTCTCGAAAAGAAATTCCTGATCTCAGATGTTGTATCACAAGCCACCCAAATCAGCAACAATTCAGCTTCAGGATCATGGGCCAGAGAGAGAGCGCACAAGTTACAGTTTACTAGTATTGTCTGTGCTCTCTAGGTTGTTGAAGAAGTTGTTGAACAAGTGTGAAACTGACTATATAGAACCGGTTTACTTATTATTGTGAATTGGAACAGTGCAGCTGGGCTAGAACACTGTGAGTTCAATAAGTAAGTTCCTGACTACCTTTCAGACAAAGGGATGGGGGTCAGTTAAGTGCACAATGAAATTTATTTAAGCAGATATTGCAACCCCCAGGAGCCTTCGTAGGAAGTATGCAACCACGTGTATGCATGACACTTTCTTGAATTGAATTTACATAGATAAAACATGTTTACTCAGTAAGTGGCAGTTCCTGTTTTGGAAGATTCTCTGGTTTGCACATAGTTCAACTTTATAAACCACTAAATAAATCAAACTTCCAGGGATGAGAAGAGTTTGCTTTTTTGAATTGAATCTCCTGTGCTTGTCTTTCCAAAATGCTGGGTAGCAAACTCCCCCCTCCCCCCCAAAAAAAATTCTTCCAATTTGGACAATGAATGTTTAAATAATTAACTGCATTGCAATGCTTGGCAATTAACCTTACAGGGTTTCTTTCAGTGAGGGGGTTCCATGGGAAACATTTGGCTTTGCTCTTTTTCATTCAACGAAGGCCCTAAAAGCATAGGATAGTTTTCTTCCGTAGAAAGATTGCGTGCAAAAATACCGGTGAATTGAATCTCCTGGGCTTAACTTCCTGCCCTCTTGGATGCTCATTACAGAGAATTGTACCGATATTTCATTGAGACATGACATTAAACTTTCTTAATTTTGTGATAATTGCAGCCAAAAAATACTTGAAGGTGTCATGTAATTATCTGATAAGCGAGAGTACACATCTAAAGAAATGCTGGAACAAATGTTTCATTGTATGTTGCCAATATGCTGAAGCTGTAAGACATGTATCTCATACTATTTGTTCGCTGCTGATTGCTTTGAACTTGTTCTTCAGATTTTTTATCTTTTTATTGTTGTTGTTATTATTTATTGAATTTGGTATAAGCATAAGCATTTTATTGTCATAGTGCACGCACAACGAAATTTACAGCAGCATTCCTCGATGCACACAATTTCAGACTCATACCCCAACCTCACTTTCCCCTTCCTCCACCCATCTCTACACAGCCCCAAACACATCAACACGAAGCCGCAGAGTTTAGCATAGCCACAGCTCTAGAGTAAAAGCTGTCTCTAAGCCTCTTTGTCCTAGTTTTGATAGACCTGTATCGTCTGCCGGATGGTCACAGTTCAAAAAGAGAGTGTGCTGGATGAGCCCAGAATATTTTGGGCTTTCTTTAGGCTTCGGGAATTATAGAGTTCTTCCAAGGAGGGGATAGGGCAGCCGATAATCCTCTGTGCAGTCAACCCCAAAGGGCTCTTGTGGATCTTATATTTGTAGTTACAGCTAATGGATGCCAACCCCAAAGGGCTCTTGTGGATCTTATATTTGTAGTTACAGCTAATGATTCTGTGAAATTGTAAACTTTTTTGAAAGTAGTGTTTGCGAGTGAATTTGTGAGTACAGCCCTTGAGGCTAAATGGCTGGTTGTTGTTTTTTTCCAGGGCTATTACAAAGTCCTGGGCAAGGGGAAACTGCCTAAGCAGCCGGTAATCGTGAAAGCAAAATTCTTCAGCCGGAAAGCAGAAGAGAAAATCAAAGCGGTTGGTGGAGCCTGCGTACTCGTGGCATAAAAGACTTTCAGATGTACTCAAGTTTAAATAAACTTTATTTCAAACAGCTGTGGTTTGTATTGTATTCATTTAATGATGGAGATGGCTAATTGCCAGCTTCTTTGCAGGAGTTACAACTTCCAGAGGATATGAACCCATTGTAAGCCATACTTGTATGATTCTGTGATTGCTTTACGCAACTAGAGAAACGGTACTGAGTTTTAGAAGAGATTTATCTAGGGATTCTAAGGGAATGCCCATCGCCTGGCTCCTTAGGGTAGCTCTGCTGTAAAGGGATGTGCACCAATTTTATTTTATGTGGGGGTGCGGGGGGATTTTTGGATTTAGGTTTAATAGACCTGACAATCTTCACCAAACTCGGGCGGCTTTTGTACGGAGAGGCACCAGCAGCTGCGCTGCAAATTTGGTGCCTCTATCTTAATAAATAGCCCTTCCCGCCCCAAGGCCCCCAAAGTTTTCACCATTAACGAACATGGGAGCCATTCCCTTTAACTTTGAAAGGGAACAGCTCCACGTCATCCTCTGATGAATCTTCCATGTCGTGTGTGTTTTGAAATAAAGGCACCAAATTTGCAACACAGCTGCTGATGTGTCTCCTTATAACAGTGATGGCGAACCTATGGCACGGGTGCCAGAGGTGGCACTCAGAGCCCTCTCTGTGGGCACACGCAAACAGAGTGCGCCCCCTCCCACATCTAGGCTGGCGTGGGCCGCTGGGCTCGATTATTAGCATGAAACCTAAGACCTAGTTTTGGGGAAATAGTGTAGGTCACCCTGTTAAGCGCTGTTAAACCCCACTGATTTTCATGCAAAGAAATAAAGTGCGATCCTTTACCTGGGAGTAAGCTCGGCTGCTGGCAATGGGGCTTGCTTCTGAGTAAACCCTCCTAGGGTCGTGATTCACCCATTGGAAGAGATGCACGGTTGCTTCAAAGCAAAGCCCCAGACTACCACCAAGCTTACTCCCGAGTAACGCACACCTCGGAGCCAACCGTATTTTCTAAACTAAAACCTGAGTATTCAGGTTAAATTACCGTGTTGGCACTTTGCGATAAATAAGTAGGCTTTTGGTTGCAATTTGGGCAATCAGTATCAAAAAGGTTCGCCATTGCTGCCTTATAAGAACCCCCAATTTTGGTGAAGATTGGAACAGTCCAATTTTATGGGCCCCTAAATTTTACTCCATTGGACCCCCTGACCAAATTTTCACCAAATGGGAGTTTGGTAGTTCTACCTCAAAAAACCATGTCCCCCCAATAGAGCCCCTAAAAAAATAACCTGAAATAACCCCCCCCCCCCCCAATAAAAAAACAGGATTTTTTTTTCAGCTATGCCTTTTTTGCTCCATTAAATTGGTGCCTCTTTTTTTTTTTGCTGAAAAAAAGCCTCTGTTGGTCTGGCATATCTAAATGCACACCCCTAATGCTCTCTATGCCTTTGGACCAGGGCTGCTCCTTTGGCACCCCTTGGATGTGGGTGCAGAATTCAGCGGCCTGATTATTATGACTGAAACTTAGAGCTCTTCAGATTCTAAAGAGGGGCTTAAGTGGTGTATGAGCAACGCATGGTGAAATGTAAAAAAATTAGGGAGAAATTTAAGGAAGGTTTCCAAGGCTTTGAGAGAAAGGTATAGGGCTGTGAACTTTGCAGTTCTGACCTGTCTTTCTGCCCGCTACCCCTTGCCAAACAGCAGCTGTAAGAACTGCTTAGTCTGTACTATTCAGCTCCTAGTTGGGCAGATATTTAAGCAGGGGAGGAGCCACGTGACGTTGTGGTTAAGTGCTTGCACTGCCACTCGCATGGTCAGGAGTTCGAGCCTCCTGTGGGTCAGATATCCTAGTAGCTGGCTCATGGTCAACTCAGCCATCCATCCATTCCTTGGTCGGTAAATGAGCACCTAGCACATATCTAGGGGGTAAAGAATAGCCGCGGAAAGCAATGGCAAACTACCCCACAAAAACGGCTTGCCTATGAAATCACTGCTTGCTGTGGTACCCCAGGGTCGGACACGACTGAAGGGGAAACTTTATCTTTATTTAAGCAGGATATATCCGGTCCTATTCAAAGGCAAGACAATGCTAGAGCTATCAGCAAACACTTGCACAAAGGAGACTTGAGTGTTTTGGAGTTGTGTTACCATGTTTTCCAGTTTTTATCCAGAGCCTATTTACTCCCTGGAGTAAACACATAGGAATGTCCACTACAAAAAGTGGTTTTCTTCCTTTGAACTCCTAATTGCAGGATGTTATACTGATGTAAAGGACAGTCACATATTCGACTGTGGGGGTGGTGCAGGTTTGCATGCAGAAGGATATCAACACAGACACATACACACAGAGAAAAAGAGTGTGCCGGTCCTTTAATTATAAGCCACAGCCTCAGAAAAATTGCTGAAACATGTTTTCTTTATAAATACACCATATCTTGTGAAAATAAAAAAGGCTGTTTGCAGGATATAAGCGAAACCCACTCATACATCTACTGAAGCCCTTTGGAAAGGAATGGGAGACGCAGAAGCCACAAGTACTTGTCTTCATTCTTGGGAGTTTTTGCAGGTTTAGTGGAATGTGGGTTGGATCCTACCCTTCAGTACTGCTAATGCCATCGTATTCCTCAGGTGTAAGAGGCCTACTAACAGAAGAGCCTCTTGGGCAAAGAACCTTCTCAAGACCTTAAACAAAGGGCCTGGTACCAGCAGAACCGAATGGCAGGCTCCATTTCCCACGTTTCTCTGCCACAGAAATTGCAGTGTCAGTCCAAGGACGTAGGTAAGGTGGGGTTCTCAGGTTCAAACCCCCCCCCCCCATTGCATGTCTGAAGCTCCGCCCTCCGTTTGTGGGTTTTTTGTATTTTTAGTGTTTTTTTGTTTTTGGACTGCAGGGGGTGCATTTATTTCGCTAGCTGCACCAAACGTTCAGGGATTGTTTGGGAGACTCTTCTGATGATACTACCCAACTTTGGTGAGGTTTGGTTCAGGGGGTCCAAAGTTATGGACTCACAAAGGGGGTGCCCCATCCCCCATTGTTTCCAATGGGAGTTAATAGAAGATGGGGACTACATTTTTGAGGGTCCATAACTTTGGACCTCTTGAACCAAACTTCACCAAACCTGGGTGGTATCATTAGGAGAGTCTCTTACTGATACCACCCAGGTTTGGTGGCATTTGGTCCAGGGGGTCCAAAGCTATGGACTCCCAAAAGGGGTGTCTCCATCCCCCATTGTTTCCAATGGGAGCTAATAAGAGATGTGGGCTACACCCTTGAGGGTCCATAACTTTGGACCCCCTGAGCCAAACTTCGCCAAACCTGGGTGGTATCATCAGGAGAGTCTCCTAAAGATGCCCTGGAGGTTTGGTGCTGCTAGCTTAGTAATTGTAGCCCTGACAGAAGGCACCTCCAAAGTTTCCCCAGAATCTCCTTTTAAATCCACCCCCTTCAGCATGGATTTGAAGGGAGAATGGGGGAGGGGAGGGGTGGGGGAGAATCCACCCCAAAACAGCATCACTTTCAATGTTGTTTTAACTGGGGACCCCAGATTCTCCCTTTAAGGAGGATTGAAAAGGAGAATCTGGGCTCTCTAGTTTAAACACCATTGCAAGGGATGCTGTTTGGGGGTAGATTCCAGCATCACAGTGGCCGCAGGGGGGGCGGCAAACCTCAGATTTTGCACCAGGCTCCTTTTGCCCTAGCTATGCCTCTGCCCTGAGGGGAGGGCAGAAGGGGCTGTCGGCTGGGAGCCCAGCTGGTGGGCGGGCGGGGGAGGGCAAGGCAGGGGAGTCTGCTGTCCCTGGCCTCAGAGAGCTGCTTTTATAAGCACTGGTGGTGGGGTTTGGGGAGGCAGGGCCATGCCCCTGGGCGGGGGGGCGTGGCACTGCCCCCGAACCACCCCCCACCCCCCATTAAAAATCTATACCTACGTCCCTGTGTCAGCCCGGAAAACCCACAACAACAGGTAAATGAACTGTTTGATCAGATTACCATCTTTGTAAAAACATTCCAGCATGAAACTTTCAGGAAACACCAGACATTTGGTAGCTTCCAGCAATGCACCTTCTACCATATGTTCAGTACAGCGGGTAACATACTGCTCAGCTGCCAAGGTGTTATTCTGGCAGCGTTCTTAAAAACGTGTGACTTTTTTTGCTGCATGCTGCACATTTGGCCTGTTTTAGGACTAGCACAGCTACAAAATATTTGCACAATCAGGCTTGTTTTGCAAGCAGCTATGAAGAATACTTGAAAGTTCGTTCTCTTGTAGCATCACTTAAAAACACTCCCAAACTCATATGAAAGTAAATTTAAAAAAAACTTGGCTATAATAAAGCAGTGCAATTGTGCTCTGAAGTTATCATTTTTTTCAAATTAGTGTTATCACGAAAATGGGCTACAGTCTGGCCCAAATGATATTTGGCTTGGGATACGTACAAACTGGTAAATCCTTCAACAAAAGTTCTTTCCAACAAAAGTATTCTTTGCTAGGGCGTCGGTGGGAAACCTGGGAACCAGGTTAGTAGCAGAAAGTCTTCGTACCCTGTATTTTATTTATTTATTTATTTATTAAACTTATAGGCCGCCTCTTCCCAGAAGGGCTCAAGGCGGCTCACAAAATGGCTGTTCTTCAAGACAGCAAATCAAAACAACATAAAACTTAACCTATCAAACCCATTAAAAAAAACTTAAGCAGCAGTTGCTCACAACAAATATGAATTAAACAACAAAGTTGTTTAACAAGAGTTGGTTAAAAACAGGTGCCTGATCTAAAGGCCAAAAAAAGGGAGGGAATAGCCAGGGCCCGTGATGGGACCAACAACAGGCCCAACCAAGATGAGGAAAGGTGGAAACAGGCAGCCTCAGTTTCAGTTTCAGTGGGGGGCAGTAAAGCCGCGTTGCAGTTTTTTTTACAAATTTGTACACCCAGAACTTAGCAATAGAAGCGAGATAATTATATTTGTTTGGCTCGATAGATAACATCTGAGCGTGCACCCTGTTTTGGCCTGAAAAAATCAGGATTAAGAGGAACCCTGTTACAAAAATTCCTACAATTCTGACAGGAATATCTAATGCCCGTTTTCTCAATAGGAAGGGGATAGCAAGTAGTCAAATAGATCTTGGCAGAAAAGGCACAGAACACAGAGCAGGACATGCTTGTGTTGTGGCGAGGAAGCGTGGACCGTTTGAGCAACAAAAAAGCAGTGAGTGCCCTGCCGGCATACATCTCATGCAATATCCTTCAGAGATGGGGAAAATGCTGTCGAGAAGGAGCCGAAAGACCGATCCTGGAGACAAATGTGTCCTTTCTCTCGAAAAGTCAGCCTTCAGCTCCTCAGCAGGTGAAGGCCGCCGTGCCGTCAGATTCACTGCAGAGCTGCCATCGCAGTATGTGAGAAAGATGAAGATGCTATTTTATCGAAGCTGAACTCGTTGGGAAGTTTGGCGAAGTCATAAGCTTAAGGTGCTGTAGGTTTACGGTGGGTCTTTTTTAACACGCGATAATGATGTCCCTGTTTGGCATTACCTCATGTAAAGAAGCCCGAATCCTTGGCAAAGATCCATTGTCTGGAAAGAGAAGGAATGGCTTTTCTGGTCAGAAAGTATGTTGCTTCGATGGTTGACCGGTCGCTTCTGGGGCACTTCTTCCGAATGCCCTTATACATTGATCTTCAACAGAACGGGCTATGGACTATGGGTGTTTCCCCACTTACCTTTGCTGCGCGCTACTCTCAGCCCAGCACTGCGCAGGGTCATCAAAAGGCGCCATTTCGAGGAGCACCAGGGATGCCGCGAGCAGAGGGGGCGCGAGAGCGGCAGCGTTGGGGCAGCTTCGTTGTCGCCGCCCCTGTAGTGGGGAGTGCCGGGGGACCCCGCGCTACTTGAGGAGAGTAGCGTAGGACTTAAGGTAAGTGGGGAAAGGGCCTATATTTCTATAACAAGCCTGTCTTCATCTTCACTGCTTGTGTCTTCCTCAACATGTGATTGTTTGTTCATCATTTCCAAGGTCTGCTTTTTGTAAGATTTGGACGGTGTTCCAGTGCTACACAAGGGCGCAGAGTTGTTTTTGAAAGCGGGAGATTCAGCTGTGCAAAATTTCCCTTGCCGACCATCCAGCTGCACCGAGCTGCTGTTCTTATCTGCACATCCGTGGCAGGGAGGAATCCTGGTGGTCTCTTGGCCAAGCCTTGAACTGGCCAAACAAACATTTGAAATCAATGTTTCAGCAAGCAGTTTTGATCTGAGCGAAAGGTAGCACGGAGTTTGGATTACAGGGCCAAGTTTTTCGTGTGAAGGTACAAATGAGTTGCCCTTCTTGGGTTGTTTGGTTCTTCCTGGGATGTCGGACAGTGGCTCTGAGAAGGCAACGTTTTGACTTTGGGATTCCATACAAAGTATGTTTTTGCAGTCTGTTTTTGGCCCATCAGAAAGAGGCCTTGTAATGTCTGAATGTGGACAGCTGCAAGGTTGGCTCTCGTCTGGATCTCTGAATTCAAAGTGACAAGCTCCAGCAGATGTGCAAGGGTATTCGGGATGTATCGCAGGCTGTGGCTCTTTCAATAGCTTTCCCAAGGAGCAGACTTTTAGGCCCTCATCTTTTCGAGCCAGCGCATGACCGGGTAATGTGCAGGAATATGTTGCTGGAACTGTCCTCTGAAGGGAAAGGACGGCATTTGAAGGTTCGTTGATAGGACCAGAAGCAGCCTATCAAAAACAGAGGAGAAATAACCAGTTCATTATATATCATAGCACATTCAAATCCCAAATGATCATGTTATGGAAATTAGTGCCTGAATACATGAAGCTGCTCTTATACTGAGTAAGACACTGAGGCCCTTTCCGCACGGGCCTTTTACAGTGCCCTGGGGACGGCAAAAACACCATCCCGAGGGAGCTGTTCGCATGGGGGGCGCTGCTGCTTCGCAGCCGCTCCACCCTCACTCCTCCCCAGCGGCGCGAAGCCGCCATTTTCCCACCTCACTCCCTGAGCAAGGTTTTTGGAAAACGGCGGCTTCCAGCCTGGAAGGCGCCATTCCTCGCCCCTTGCCCAATCGACTTACCGTCCCTGCCGCACCGCATCCAGAGGTGTCGCCCGGCAAAGGGCCTGAGGACCGCCCCCCCCCTGCCCTGCAACTCGAGGCGGTCGCGCAGGGCAGGGGGGCATGTCCCCTGGCCTCGGCAACACGCCGGACGGTCGCAGGGACGGTAAGTCGATCGGCGGCGGCACCAGCACAGTCGCCCTCTTTTCCGATGTCGATTACCCGAGGACCGTTACCGTACAACAGCGCGTCCCAGGGGTTGGGTCAGCATGCCACGTACGCCGACCCGACCCCACGCGTGACACCGTCGCAGCGTAAAGCCGACCTTAGTCTGTCAAGTTCAGTATTGTTTTCTCTGATTGACAGTAGCTCTCCCAAGTATCAAACTGAGATCTTTTTATACCACCTGCAAACAGAGCCTTATAACTGGAGATGCCGGGGATTGAACCAAGGGCTTTTATGCATGTCAAGCAGATGCTCTACCACTGAGCCACAGCCCCTCCCCAGTCCACTAACAGAGATATACTAAGCCAGTGATTACGTCTGACAAACTCTACCAGGGTCTATTCACAAGGCTGTTTTCTCACTTCAAAGCAGCCTTTGGCATACTTCCTGTGACGGTCAAACTCGACAAATGGCATCCTTGGAGTTGTTAAGAGTGGCAGGTTCCGATCTGCAGAATAGGTTCTGTTTCCCACTCCTTCACATGGAAGTCTGCTGGGTAATTTAACCAACCACTGTCATTTCGGAACTCTCTCAGCCCACATGGAGAGAGACCATGGCAGAGGTGGGATCCAGCAGGTTCTCACCAGTTCCCAAGAGTGGGTTACTAATTATTTGTGTGTGCCGAGAGAGGGTTACTAATTGGGTCCGCTTTTCCATCTCCATGCCCTCGTCTCCCCAAGAGGCATACTGCCTTTGAATGTGAAGGTTCCATATAGCAATTGCGACTAATAACGTAACTCCCTGAACTGGGTTAATCCCTTTCAGGTACTGCAATTCATTGATTCTCAGCCTTTCGTACCTTTTATCTCACCAGTCTCTATCAAAGAACCTGTGTGTTTCACCATTGCTGTGTTCAGATTTGTGAGTTGGGGCATTTTCTATAATGTGATGATGATTTAGAAATGACCTGGTGCAAAAAAATTTTGGGGGGTCGTGGTGGGGTGGCTGCCCATGGAGGGGGCACCCAACTCAGGTTTTGCCCAGCGCTCAGGTTTGCCTAGGTACGCCTCTGCCACCTTTGCTGAGGGGGGCTGGTGAGGGAACCTGTTACTAAAATTTGGATCCCACCACTGGACCATGGCAAACCACTTCCAAATGTCTCTTGCCTTGAAAACCCTACATGACAACACACACACGCAACTAAGTATGTACTAGCTCAGTGGTTCTCAACCTTCCTAATGCTGCGACCCTTTAACACAGTTCCTCATGTTGTGGTGACCTCCAACCCTAACATTTATCCATTTTACAGATGGAGAACACTGATGCAGAGAGTCTTAGGCGACCCCTGTGAAAGGGTTGTTCGACCCCCAAAGGGGTCCCAACCCACAGGTTGAGAACTGCTGTACTAGCTGCAGGCAACATATATCTTGTCATGACAAATGTAATTTTCACTGTTTCCTACTCAAATTTGCTAGTAAAAACGTACATATTTCAGAAGGCTGCCAAGTATCCAATAAGTCATCTCCAAAGCCTGCTTGATGTAGCTCTGTTCCTAAATTATTTACATCAAAAATTTGGACACTGCTTCTCCAAGGACCTGCTTGGGATGGCTAGCTATTTCAAAAAGTTTTTTTTCTTAATCCTAATTCAATAAAACTGCTGTTTAATCTTACCCCCACCAGCAATGGAGCAGCAGTGGTGTAGGAGGTTAAGAGCTCGTGTATCTAATCTGGAGGAACCGGGTTTGATTCCCGGCTCTGCCGCCTGAGCTGTGGAGGCTTATCTGGGGAATTCAGATTAGCCTGTACACTCCCACACATGCCAGCTGGGTGATCTTGGGCTAGTCACAGCTTCTCGGAGCTCTCTCAGCCCCACCTACCTCACAGGGTGTTTGTTGTGAGGGGGAAGGGCACTGGCGTAATGCCCATTGGGCAAGGTGGGCAGCTGCCCAGGGCATCACCTTGTGGGGGGCATCAAAATGCTGGGTTCGTTTTTGGGTATTTTAGTGGTTTTCTATTTTCGGCCTGCAGGGGGCGCAGTTTTTAGGCTAGTGGCACCAAAATTTCAGGTCTCATCAGGAGACTGTCCTTATGCTACCCCCCAAGTTTGGTGAGGTTTGGTTCAGGAAGTCCAAAGTTATGGACCCCCAAAAGGGGTGCCCTCATCCCCATTGTTTCTAATGGGGAGCTAATAGGAGATGGGGGCTGGAACAGTTTGAGAGTCCATAACATTGGTCCCTCACTGAACCAAACTTGCACCAAACTCCTGGGGGGTATCGATCAGGAGCAGTCTCCTGATATTGACACCCTGGAAATTCCTTGGGGTGCCGACTACATCCAAAAATGCGCCCCCTGCAGGACAGCATCCCAGAAATTTGGCCCAAGAATCTTTGTTGCTGCATTGAGTTTTCTTGTTTTGCTTCTGTCCATTGGGGTTGCAGCGGAGGCTGCCCAGGGGGGTGGGCGGGCTCCTGATGGAGTACCTCTTAGCCAGGTTCCGGGTGCAGTTTGGTTCAGGGGGGCCAAAGTTAAGGACCCTCAAAGGTGTAGCCCCCATCTCCTACTAGCTCCCATTGGAAACAATGGGGGATGGGGCACCTGCTTTGGGAGTCCATAACTTTGGACTCCTTTTGAACCAAACCTCACCAGAACAGGGGAAGTAACATAAGGACAGTATTGTCCCTGATGACTACGCTGCTGAAAATTTGGTGCTGATATGTCTAAAAATGCACCCCCTGAAGGCACCAATGTCCTGGTGCAAAAAAAAATTGGTTGTGGTGGAGTGGCCGCCCATGTGGGGGGGGCATCCAACTCAGGTTTTGCCCAGGGCTACAGTTTGCCCAGGGCTGCCTCATTACGCCCCTGGGGAAGGGCAAGGAGACTGTAAGCCCCTTTGAGTCTCCTGCAGGAGAGAAAGGGGGGATATAAATCCAAACTCTTCTTCTTCTTCAATAAAACCGCCCCAAAATATTAATAAAACCCACCACTGGATGACAACAACATACATGTTCCTTTAATCTGTGGGCCAGATGGTGGTATCACATGGGAAGGAACTGCCCATGGGAAGGAGTGAGAGTCCTTTCCCCACCCCACCCCATTGGAAACACCTGCAGGGGGTGGGGTCTGGCAGTTACAACAGGAGTTCCACCAGCAGCCCAAGGCCGCTGACTTGGGCAGCGGCCAAAGGGCACCACCCGTTCAGGGACTGTTTGGGGAGGGTTGATGGAGCAGACTCTATGCTAGTTCACTGTATTTTAGTTCTTGTAGTTGTGGGAACTGTGATTTGGGGGTGAGCTGATATAATTGGTTATTGCTTATAGTATATTACCGTGATCCATTATTATGCTGTTGATATTGTTGTATTATGATTTATTGTTGTTGCTGTTTATGTTATGCTTTATTGTTTGTTCACTACTGTTGTTTGCCACCCTGAGCCCTCTGGGGGAGGAAGGGATATAAATTAAATGTGAAATTAAATGAAATGAAATCATGTAAGGTGGCAAAACATATTTGTGTTTTCCTGGAAAATGTGTGTGTGCATTAGATTTTGATGTCACAACCTATTCTAATTGGTAACAGAATAGGATTTTAAGTGTATTCAGTTCTAAGATTGTTCAGTGGCACCACGAGGCTAGTTGTTCCAACCTCCGTCTGGCTGCTCTTGAGGTTTCATCCGTTGTCTCGAATAGAGACCAATGCTATTGTATGCTCTGCAAATTTCAATACTAACAGATGGATCATTTGGAATGAAATTAGTGGTGAAAGTACACAGCCTTACAGGGCCCTGTGCTCATTTTACAGGTGTCTGATGTAATTTTCATACAGCTTCACCTGCTGGTTTCCCACTATCATTTGGGAGCTTGTGATCCACTTACAAGTATGCTCAAGGTACTTCTTCAGTTTTAGTTTTAGTTAGAAAAAATGTCGATTCTGATAGTATTGATGAACTAAAGTCAACAAGGAGACTATACATAGGTCAACGCGATTCAGTCTGTAGAGATATAAGTGCAAAACGATATTAACAGCATCATCTGTCGATCTATGTGGTCGGTATGCAAATTGCAAAGAGAGATTAACATTGGATCGTGATAGTTTTCAGAATGGTACATCACTAGCCTTTCAAAAGTTTTCATAACTTCTACGAATGTTAGAACAACTGGTCTGTACAGTAGATTGATTTCTGAAGTGGAAGGCTGTGCGGCACTGGGGCTGATGAGTGGGCGTTTGAAGCAGGAAAAGGAACATAGCACATCTCTAGTGATTTTGTTAAGAATTTGGGTGAAGATGAGGGGAGCCAATTGGACCTTTGAACTTTTACTAGGCAAAAGGAAAGGTGTTATCTTGTCTGGGCCTGGTGCTTTCAGAGCTTCTGTCTGCATGAAATAGATGTAAACCACTTTCTGGAATCACTAGGAGGGTTGGCAACCAATGAAATGGAGTTCAGTTAGGAAGTTTGGCTATTGTTGGTGCATCTAGAGATGGGAGTTGTGGAGAAAGGTAGGCTTTGTAAGATTGTTTTCAAACCTACAGTAGAACCACGTTGGGCTGCAATTGCTTGAGATTTCCTTTCTGGCTTGGGAAAGGTGAGTTCGCTGCCTGGCATTTGATGTATTTTTTGAGAGTTTCCACATGTTTGCTGTTCCGTTTGGTGAAAACTGATTTTTAACTAGGTGATTTCTTTTGCTGCTCTGATCTCCTTTGTAATACATTTCTGGCTGATTGGCATTATACTTCTGTAGGCCTCTTCTTTGGGCAGCGTAACTGCTTAAGTTTAGCTGTGAACCAAGGTTTGTTGTTACTATCCTCTCACTTGATTTCCCTGGATTTGGTATGCACAAAGGAATCTTCACAGAAGCTGACCTGCAGTGTACAGTACTCTGTGATTCATCTTAGAGGTCTTTAAAAAATATTCCAGTCTGTACAGTCAAGGCAGAGCCTGCATTTAACTTTAACCTCTTCGGTCAAGTTCTATACTGATTTAGTTATTGGTTTTGTGGCTTTAAATCTTTGTTTGTAAGCGGAAATTTTAAATTGAATCATGCAATGCAGTCAAGAATGGCCTACAGCTGCTTCCAGTGAAGAGTAAGAACCGACCAAAGCATCTTTCAGTGTTGCCAGTGGTCTAAGATATTCTTGCCTCTGGTGGGACAGTTGACATGCTGAAAGGCATTTTGGTAGGCCTTCCCTTAGTTGCTTTGTTTAAAATCTCCCCAAAGCCTTAACCAGTGAATCCAGCAGGGTTTTATATGCGTCATCCAGAGATTGTGGCGTTTAAACTAATTTTTCCTACCTTTTCCTGATTTGAGCTATAAGGTGTGAGCCAAATGACCAATTTCAAATGTTAAACTACTGCCGGAAAGCTACTAAATTCCCCTATAAGTTACTAATGCTTCCATCATTACTGTTTTTGTGATGTAAGTCATAAAATCAATGAAAATGTGCAATTATCCACATTTTTATATGGTTTAGTAGTCTCAAAAATCTGCAGTAATTTTGTCACCGAGTAACATCAGTCACTGTATGGCTGTCTGACATGAAGTATTGTCTGAATGAAGAGAAGACAGGTGCCCCGGCTTTGCACGAGTTTCATTAAAACTTGCTCACTGCTCCTTTCCAATACTTCTTAAATTATAGATCTTGATAGTTCTGTATTCTTTTCTTATATTAATTCCTTCCAGCGATCCCAAACGCTACTGCTCTGAAAGAAAAATTATCTGAGGTGAAGAAGAAACTGATCTGCAGAGCAGTAGTGTTTGGGCTCGCTGTCAAGAATTAGAATAAGGAAACGATTTTACTCCACGACAAAATTACTATGGATTTTTGAGACTACTTTTGGACTGCCATGTTGGATTTACAGCATGAGCTACATTAGCAATAGCACAGCATTGTATTATTAATTTTTGGTTGCTGGCATTATCATAGGTGAAGTCCAATTTGCATTGTTTGTATCATTGCAACACACCTGTTCTTTATAAATTGAATCACTTTTTGTGTAGCCGGGTTTTAGTCTCTTTCTTTCTCCTTTATGGTACATAACATGTGATCTCCATCCCATTGAGTTGTTTTCACAATCACCTACCTGTTCATCCTCTGAATCTTCCCGCCTGAAGTTCCTTAAGCTGCCAAGAGATGAAAACATCATTCCTGAGTCACTTATTCTTTCTTTCATTGGGTATTTTTTCACAACGGAGGTTGCTTCATTCATTGTAGAAGGAAATGTCTGTTGCTGAAGGTTTTGATCATGTCCTAGTCAGAAAGAGAATATTGATATACAGTTGATCAGTAAGGTGATGCTTGCAGTAACTGGATTACAAAAAAAACTTTTCTAAGAATTGGTCCAACAACTTGGCATCATCTCAGGATGGATTGTCTTTCATAATCAGTGATCTTTGAATTATTTTGGTAGCCATTTAATGTGCTGTGAATCTTGTTTCTGTTGATATTCAGACAAACTTCTCTCTGTGATATACCTCTGAAGATGCCAGCCACAAATGCAGGCGAAACATTAGGAACAAGATCTACCAGACCACGGCCACGCAACCCAGAAAACCCACAACAACCAGCATATGAGAATTATCATTCATTTTTATGTGCTGCCTTTGTTAAAATCACTATTTTGTGCATTACTGAACACAGAACTGCAATACAAGAGCATTTATGGTTCATTGAACAACTATCACCAGTACTTGCCTTTTGCAAACTAGTAAGCACCAGATGACTAGAAGAAGAGTTTGAAGAAGAGTTTGGATTTATATCCCCCCCTTTCTCTCCTGCAGGAGACTCAAAGGAGCTTACATTCTCCTTGCCCTTCCCCCCTCACAACAAACACCCTGTGAGGTAGGTGGGGCTGAGAGAGCTCCGAGAAGCTGTGACTAGCCCAAGGTCACCCAGCTGGCATGTGTGGGAGTGTACAGGCTAATCTGAATTCCCCAGATAAGCCTCCACAGCTCAGGCGGCAGAGCTGGGAATCAAACCCGGTTCCTCCAAATTAGGTACACGAGCTTTTAACCTCCTACGCCACTGCTGCTCCTAGGACCAAGGACCCAGGCATGCTACAACAAAGAAAGTCTGGGATGTTGAGTTCAGTGGCAGAGGAATATACAATCCTACTATCATCTTTTTTTGAGACAGACTATAGTTGGATTTAGCACAGTTCTGCTGTCCAAGAGCTTGAGCTACATCAAGTGCCCAGAAAATGGTTGCACAAGATCTTGTGCGAGCAGAAATGCAAATGGGGATACAATAAGAGGCTACTGCAGGTCTCTTCTCTTGCATTTCAATTTTGCACTGAATCTAGCCCCATGTCTGCAAGCGTGCAATGCCTAATGGAATGGCGTAGTGGTTAAGAGCAGGTGCGTTCTAATCTGGAGGAACCAGGTTTTATTCCCCACTCTGCAGCTTGAGCTGTGGAGACTTATCTGGTGAACTAGATTAGCTTGTGTACTTCAACACATGCCAGCTGGGTGACCTTGGGCTAGTCACAGTTCTTCTGAGCTCTCTCAGCCCCACCTACCTCACAGGGTGTTTGTTGTGAGGGGAGAAGGGCAAGGAGTTTGTAAGCCCCTTTGAGTCTCCTTACAGGAGAGAAAGGGGGGATATAAATCCAACTCTTCTTCTTCTTCTAAACAGCCTTTGCAACAAGCAGATTAAATCAAACAAAGGCTCTGGATGATGATCTCCCAACCCAATGACCTCCAAGGGAGCAAAAAAGGCTATCAATAAATAAGGGGCATCTGCCCCAGTTCTCAGAATTGTCTAACCTTGTTACAAATTCATTCAACCAGTGCAATTATAAGCTATTGTAACCCCCATGCTCAGAATGGGTTGACCCAGTAAGGGGTGGAGACTCAAAGCAGTAAGAGTCTGCAGCAGACCTCATGTAGTTGGAGGAGACAAGGCTACCAGACTCGGACCTTGGTTGTATAAGCCCTTAACACCTTGTTAAGGTAACTGCAATATTGTTGGGAACTACTGGGAAGGTAGTTGTTTATTTTTGCTATGTTGTAAATGTTGGAGTTTATTGTTTCAGGGTTTCTTTTTGTGGTTGTAATGGGTGAGAGTTCTCCTGGAAACCTTCATCATGTTGAATCCTGTTCATCAAGCCCTTGGAGTCTTCAGGAGCCAACCCACTTGCAAAGAAGAATTGGACTTGGCAGTATCAGTAGACTGTAAATATAAGGAAAATGCAACCTGAACAGGACCTTGAAATGTGATGTTAAATGTTGATGTTATGTGTTAAGAAAGTAAACCATTTTGTTTTTAAAAATTGTTGTTGCAAACTCATTCCAAGTTCTGCCCCACAGAACCCACAGAAAGAGGTTACACGATCAATCTACATACTAGGAAGTCAGCTTTACCTTGTAATGCTGCTGAAAGACAAAGACATTTCCCACAATGCTCAGATCCATCAAGGATGTAAGGATGGCGATGCTTTTTGGGAGCCTCTGGAGCCCTGTACACAGCCCTGTGTTGTTTGCTGAGCCAGCTGCTTTTCAGCAATAGGTGTCTATGTCCGTAGCTTCCTTTATATCTACATGGAAACACATACAGATTTGATTGATTGATTTTAAATGTTCTGCAGTCCCTTTCATGACACACATGTCATAATGACCACTGAGGAATAACACACAGGGCCAAAAAGTAAGGATCCGAAGAGAAACGATTTCATAGCGGTTCCCATAAAGATCTTCTAATCATGGAAAAGATGACTGTTGAGCCTTTGTGTTTTCACAAAACAGCCCTGCTTCCATGTGTCCTACTCAATTTTGCTGCAGAGAACTAGTCAATTATTCCATAATATTCTCATTGTATGACATCTGTTGGAATGCAGCGACTGAGAGCATGAGCCATCTGGGAAACCTGTTTTCCAGATTTAATCTCAGCCATGAATTCATCAGGTCTCCCAAGCAACGATACACGGCTTGCACATAAAGATTTTTCTCATATGTCTAAATTATGAGTCAACATTTGGAGATCTTCAGTCTAAAACAGTGCCTGAATTTTACTATTCAGTTCCAGATCTGAACTATACAGGGAATTTTGGGCACTGTTTTGAATTAGAAATGTTCCTATGCTCATAAGAACATAAGAACAAGCCAGCTGGATCAGACCAATGTCCATCTAGTCCAGCACACTGCCACTTGCAGTGGCCCACCAGGTGCCTTTGGGAGCTCACGTGCAGGATGTGAAAGCAGTGGCCTTAAGAACATAAGAACAAGCCAGCTGGATCAGACCAGCATCCATCTAGTCCAGCACTCTGCCACTCGCAGTGGCCCACCAGGTGCCTTTGGGAGCTCACATGCAGGATGTGAAAGCAGTGGCCTTAAGAACATAAGAACAAGCCAGCTGGATCAGACCAGTGTCCATCTAGTCCAGCACACTGCCACTCGCAGTGGCCCACCAGGTGCCTTTGGGAGCTCACATGCAGGATGTGAAAGCAGTGGCCTTAAGAACATAAGAACAAGCCAGCTGGATCAGACCAGCGTCCATCTAGTCCAGCACTCTGCTACTCGCAGTGGCCCACCAGGTGTCTTTGGGAGCTCACATGTAGGATGTGAAAGCAATGGCCTTCTGCTGCTGCTGCTGCTCCTGAGCACCTGGTCTGCTAAGGCATTTGCAATCTCAGATCAAGGAGGATCAAGATTGGTAGCCATAGATCGACTTCTTCTTAATCTACCTGGAAGAAGGAGGACTGGAAATCACACTCCAGATTCCTGGATGTTGAGGAAGAGGTCAGCCCCTGTTCTATCCCCTTTTTGTATCTATCCCTTGTACTTTTGTTGGGTAGGCAGGTATCAGTAATCTCAAGGTATTTATTCATTTATGAAACCCAGATCTTGATTAAAGTTGGTTATATTTCATTAAAGCATAGGTGTCAAACTCGCGGCCCTCCAGATGTTATGGACTACAATTCCCAACATCCCCTGCCAGCATCATGCTGGCAGGGGATGATGGGAACTGTAGTCCATAACATCTGGAGGGCCACGAGTTTGACACCTGTGAACTAGTGAGACTGGGGAGAAGGACATTTGGAACACAGTAATTGAATCCAAGCCCCTGATTCTCCTTTGGTGGGCTTCTGTCTGGAGTAGTGCAAGAGATTCAAAATTCGGTTTTACAAAAAACCACCACACAAGGCTAAAGCTCGACATGAAGGGATATTGCCGCAGTGCTCTGCCCACAACATCTAGTTTCAACTCAGAGTGTTAGGTCAGATGTTTAAATGTGCCACAACTGGGGGGGAAAAGTCTAACACATACAAAACAAACATGTCAGTAAAATGCCAGACAGAACCCCTTTCTCCGGGCAAAAGCAAGTAAATACGACTTAATTGAAATCATGCACTCTCTGTTGCTGCAGGGAAAATTGTTGCCATTTTAAAAGCTGGGTTCACAATGAATGAAATGCAGATCCTCTTCTGTGACTCTCAAATGAATTCACAGAGGGGTTGCCAGTTCTGGCTGAAACCCTGGGGGAGAAATTGGTGGAAACAACCTCACCAATGTCATGTCGATGTGCAATGCTATTTTTGGACTCTCCTGAAAAATGACAAGACATAAAAGGCCGCACGTGTTCCTCAACTGGGCCTTTCCTGTCCTTTGGATATTAGCAGGGCAAAGCATTGGGGCCCTGTTCTCTGCTGGTGCAGGGAAATGAGGATAAGGGGGTAAAGAGACCGAGTTATTCCACCGGGCCTTTGGGGATGCCAGCCGCAGACTGCCTGCCCCCTCTGAAGCCCCCTCGACAGTTTTGCCATCTTCAGCATTGCCTGATTGCTGTTTCCACCTATTTTTGGGCAATGCTGGCCCTCCTGGCCCTTGAGTTGGGCGCCATCAGTGCATGCATCTGTGCATGTATTTTTATCTGTAATTTTTGGAATTGCTGCTATAATGTATTTTAATGAATTTTAATGTTTTATTGTTATATTGTATTTATGAGATCTTATATTGTATTTGTTTTATGTCTCATTGTACACCGCCCAGAGCCCTTCGGGGGTTGGACGGTCTATCAAGACCAATCAATCAATCGATCGATCGATCGATCGATCGATCCGATCGATTCGACCGACCGACCGACCGACCGACGGACGGACGGACGGACGGACGGACGGACGGACGGACGGACGGACGACGGACGGATGGACGGAAGGACGGACCGATGGACGGACGGATTTGACGGACGGATTTGACGGATTTGACGGATTTGGCGACGGACGGACGGACGGACGGACGGACGGACGGACGGACGGACGGATTTGATTTGACGGATCGATCGATCACGATCGATGCGTCGTCGATCGATCGATCGTCGATATCATCGTCGACCCTAATCAGATGGATGGATGGATATGGGATATGGATGATGGATGATGGATGATATGGATGGATGGATGGATGGATGGATGGATGGATGGATGGATGGATGGATGGATGGATGGATGGATGGATGGATGGGATGGATGGATGGATGGATGGATGGATGGATGGATGGATGGATGGATGGATGGATGGATGGATGGATGGATGGATGGATGGATGGATGGATGGATGGATGGATGGATGGATGGATGGATGGACGGACGGACGGACGGACGGACGGACGGATTTGACGGATTGACGGACGGATTTGACGAGGGAGGATGGATGGATGGATGGATGGATGGATGGATGGATAGAGGATGGATGGATAGAGGATGGATGGATGGATGGATGGATGGATGGATGGATGGATGGATGGATGGATGGATGGATGGATGGATGGATGGATGGATGGATGGATGGATGGATGGATGGATGGATGGATGGATGGATGGATGGATGGATGGATGGATGGATGGATGGATGGATGGATGGATGGATGGATGGATGGATGGATGGATGGATGGATGGATGGATGGATGGATGGATGGATGGATGGATGGATGGATGGATAGATAGATAGATAGATAGATAGATAGATAGATAGATAGATAGATAGATAGATAGATAGATAGATAGATAGATAGATAGATAGATAGATAGATAGATAGATAGATAGATAGATAGATAGATAGATAGATAGTAGCCCGGGAAAGCAATGGCAAAGTACCCCACAAAAACGGCTTGCCTATGAAATCACTGCTTGCAGTGGTACCCCAGGGTCGGACACGACTGAAGGGGAAACTTTACCAACAATCTTCATTGCAGCAATAGAGGGTGCATGATTTGAATGAAGTCATATTTACTTGCTGCAGATACACATGTCCAAGGAGGAGGAACATTCTTTCTATTACATTAAGGCAAGAGCTTACATTTCTTACCGTTTCGGATTGATTTTTACTTTTTTTCGTTTCCAGCTTCTTTTAGCTTTACTGACGCTTGTATGTTCTTTTATTTTGCAAAGAGTTTTGTTTGCCTTTCCTTGCTCTGAAATGCTTTCCAGGAGCTCATCGCCTCCAGCTGCTGAAAAGTACGGCTGTGAACGTTACAAAAGAAAAACAAAAAGACCCAGATTGAGGAAATTAGGGAACATATTGGAAGGTATGCAGCAGGTGACTCAGCGTAAAGTGTACCGAAGGTGATGGAGTCCGCACCACCAATGAGCGCATAGCCATCAGATTGATATTCTGTTTCAAGCTGGGTTTGTTTTCTAACCTAGATTGTTTTATTTAAAATGTTTTAAAGATGCCTTTCTCCTCAACTGAGGTCTTCAAACTGGTGACAATAAAAATATTAAAACAAGTTTAAAAGGCATTCCTTCTCCATTCACAGAGGATGCCTACCACCCTTTGTGACCTCTTTCTCTCAGGTTCAGGGTTACAAGTAGGTCTGTATAGTTACCCTTCTGGTCCCATTTAAAATATAGAGCCATCACAATTTCACATCTCGGTTCCTCTCACTCACAGAGACATAGGCCTTCACTCAAACCGAGTTATTGGGGTCGGGGCAGTGGTGGGATTTAAATAATTTAACAGCCAGTTCCAGCAACAGAGCTTACTCCCAGGTAAAGTATCTTGCTTTAGTTCTTTGCATGAAAATCAGTGGGGTTTAACAGCGCTTAACAGGGTTACCTACACTGCTTCCCCAAAACTAGGTCTTAGGTTTAATGCTAATAATCGAGCTCAGCGGCCCAGGCCAGCCTAGATGTGGGGGAGGGGGGCACTCTGTTTGCACGTGCCCACAGAGAGGGCTCTGAGTGCCACCTCTGGCACCCATGCCATAGGTTCACCACCACTGCACTACACCATGCTGGCTAATAGAAAGGGAAAGTCTAATCTTCCTGGGGAGGGAATTCCATAATTTTGGTGTCACAACCGAGAAGGCCCTTTCTTGGGTCAGCACCCTTCAAGCCTCAGATGGCAGGGGCACCCGAAACAAAGACAGCAAAAGATCATAGTGGTCAGGCAGGTTCATATGGAAGTAGGCTGTCCTTAAGGTACTACGATGGGCTATTGGCACAGTGGTGTTGAGATCAGCTTGCAAACAAGTAAGCGCAGAGGATGCTCGTGCTAAAGTGTTTCTTCACACACAGCTTAGTTAGTAGTTTCCTCACTGCCACAGATAAGAGCATGAATCATGATGTTGGCGTATTATGATGATGGCACAACTGACGTAAGATTGTATTGTTGTATTGTTCAATTTGTATACCGCCCTCCCCAGAAGGGCTCCGGGCGGTGATTGATAGCCATATGTATCTTCCTAAGGCTGAAGTTGTATGGACTTCTGTAGACACATTTAAAAGAAATACATTTATAATTTGCTACTTGTAGTATGGCCAACTCATATTTATTAGAGTCTACTAAACTGCACTATAGTTAACAGTATAAGCAGTATAAAGCAGTATAAAACAGTATAAAACAGTATAAAACAGGAGCAGCAGTGGTGTAGTGGTTAAAGAACAGGTATACTCTAATCTGGAGGAACCAGGTTTGACTCCCTGCTCTGCTGCCTGAGCTGTGGAGGCTTATCTGGGAATTCAGATTAGCCTGTGCACTCCCACACATGCCAGCTGGGTGACCTTGGGCTAGTCACAGCTTTTCAGAGCTCTCTCAGCCCCACCTGCTTCACAGGGTGTTTGTTGGGAGGAGGGAAGGGAAAGGTGATTGTAAGCCCCTTTGAGTCTCCTACAGGAGAGAAAGGGGGGATATAAATCCAATGCTGCATCTTATTATTATCATTATTACAAATTGTTCTGACCTCTGGCAATAAATAACCCAGTAGGGGAGAAAACATCCCTGTCTTTTCTCCAAGAATGTTGATGGAAATGGAAGCCACCAAGATAAGCAACGTACAACGAATGAGCAGTTTCTGTATATAACTTTTAGCAGATAACAATAGTTAGGATGACGGGGGCATTGTTAGTCTGGCCTCGTGAAGCAGGTGTAGTAACGGATAGGATACGGAAATGCTTTCAAAGCTGTTTTAATATTAGTTCTAGCAAAGGCATCATTATTTTAAATTGGTAAAGACTTAGTGCTCTTTAAGGAGTTTTACATAATCTGCTGTTCAGCCAACTGAAAACACAAACTCCTTATTGTGTTTGTCTAAAGTTATGATGACCCTTGGCCTTAGTTGTTTGGCTATCTGTCCAGGGCGGGAGTTAGAACCCATAACTTGGCTAACAGAATGTGCTCAATGCATGAATTATGTCTCTGGCTGAACAAGATTTACGGCAGCTCACTGATTTTTCCAAGGAACATTGGGCACACAGCTCAGTTAGTGGTTTCCTCACTGCAACCGATAAGAGCATGAATCATAAGTTGAGCTGTTGTTCTATGAAAATGCCACAATTAAGTGGGAACAGAAGGTCTTAAACTTCATTTGCATAGTAACTTCTCTACCTCATCTCCTTTCCACCTCCCACCTCCCAAACCCTAAACATGGACCCCCATGAAGCTGCCCGATGGGGGCTTCACCTGTCTTTTCGTGTACAAGATGGTGTTGAAATGATGACCCAGTTGACATAAGATTGATAGGCATACGTATATCTATAAAACCAATATAAAACCGTGCTCCACCAAGCCACTGTGTTACTGAGACCCTGATTGGCGCCGAATCCCTGTTTTCACAACCACCAGGTGGGAGTAGCCTGGAGATCTTCTTGAATTCCACCTGATCTCCAGACTACAGAATTCAGTTCCCCTGGAGAAATTGGCTGCTACAAAGGGTGGACTATACAGGACTGTACAGTACAGTGGAACCTCGGTTTTCACACTGCCTTTGGTTTTCATCAGTTTCGGTTTTCATTGAAAAATTTGTCTCCGTTTTCATTGATTTGCCTCAGTTTTCATCGATTTGCAGTAAGGTGGAGGGGTTTGTGGAGAAAAATCACCCGGACAAAGCTGTTGCAGGCTGCATCTTGCCCCATTTCAGACAAATCTTAAAGAGGCATCAGAAACAGACCTCTTTGGACAGCTTTCTAGTGCAACATTGGTCCACTGGCTCTGAAGCTGGTCCTAGTGTTATTGTTTGTTACTGTTTTCAGCATTAAACACTATGCTTATTCACCAAAAAAAATGTGGTTTTGGTATGTTTTTTGGAGTGCCTGGAACGGATTAATTGGATTTACATTGATTCCTATGGAAAAGTTTGCCTCGGTTTTCATCGGTTTCGGTTTTTATCGGTTCCTTTTGGATGGATTACCAACGAAAACTGAGGTTCCACTGTACTTTACTCAGGCACCTCCATAACCCAACTCTCCAGAAATTTTCAAACCCAGTTGGTAACCCAGCATCCTTTTAAATTTTTTAATACCATAAAGCCACCGTTGATTTAAAATGACCCTGTAGCAATGCCTGGGAGTGAATCTGGATCTTCTCGATACAAAGGCAGGGTCTGACCTGGCAACCAAAGGGAGGTTGGCTAGTGGGGACCAGCTGTCAGCAATGGCAGGACATCAGTTCCAGGAAAGCACAGTAGTGACATCATACCTTCCTAAAGGTAAAGGAAAGGGCATTCCTTTGTGCAAGTACTGAGTCATCGCTGAGGTGACATCACCTCTTGTTGTTCGTTAGGCAGGCTTTCTTTACAGGGTGGTTTGCCAGAGGCATGCATGAGGGTATATTAGGTAGCCAATATTAATGGGGCGAGGGCATGGCGGGGGTGTGGTCCAGCATTCGAGGGGTGGGGGCATTCCTGGGGGGGGCTGTGGCAAGGACGCAGCCGCTGCGCCGGTCCTTGGGTGGGAAATGAATGCACGCAGATGCAGGCTGCCACGCATGCCGGTGCACCTCCTGCTAGACTGCTTCAAGTTCTGCGCGCTACTGCTGAGAGGAGGGGCATAACTAAGGCAAAAATCACATGGCAAAATCACCAATTAGTAACCCCCTCTCAGCACACACAAATAATTAGTAACCTACTCTTGGGAACCTGTGAGAACCTGCTGGATCCCACCTCTGACATAATGTCATTGGCAATGGCAATTTATTTCATTTTTCTCTACTTGTTTGCTGGAGTGCTGGTGGGCGAGACCTGCTGGCGGGGGCAGGAGATCTCCAATAGGAGGGAATATGATAGCCATGGGTTTTACTACTGAGTCACTGTGCCTCCCCACTAGTCTACCACCTCTAGACACAGTCTGGAAGGAACAGGCACGAGCAGAGGGCGAGTTCTTTGTGAAAAGGAAAAGCCTTCTTCGCCTCTTCTGGTATCTGTGCTGCAGGTTGACTATATATCCACAAAGGTTTCAATCTTTGCTTATGACATTTTCTCAAGGAAATACATTCTGACCTAGTCTCAGAGAGGCTCTGAGCTTTGATCTACCAAAGAATTATAAGTATAGAGCATGCCACCGCCCCTTGCTAAAAAACAGATGCCCAAAGAAGCTATCCATTCCTTTCTGAAATCAAGGGCCATGTTTTTGACTCGATGAGGTTTTTGGAAAGTCCCACCTGAAGCATATTCCAACCCCCACACCCTTTAGGTCTGTCAACAGATAAATCTCGCATTGGTTGAGAAAAAATAATCATAAACAGAGTGTTTGTGCATCAGTGACCCTGACCCTTTTGCAAAGGGTGATTCCAGTGAGAAATTCCTAAGTCAGCCTGAGGGAAGAGACATTTAATTAAAATCACACGGGACGTGGTCCATCCCCACAAGGCTCAATGGGTGGCAGCTTCTACCATTCTCCTCCACACACACGCACACACACGCACACACACACACACAGAGTCATTCCATTTGGTCAAATAGGAAAGGAAAATTGGATGGGATTATTGGAATGGAGTATTACCTGGACTGGCCATTGGGTTTCCAATCTCCAGGTGAAGCTTAGAATTACAGATCTCTTCAGAAGCTTATAGGAAATTAAAAGGTCAACTATTGGATAGAGAGTTCTCTACCCTAATCACCGCAGCCAAGAAAGACGTGCTCCCCCCTGTATTTTTCTCTCCCATTTGACCGGGGCCACTTGGCACACTACCTGTATTGCTTAATAAACCCTGTTCAAAGGAGAGCCATAATGCTAGCCAAGGTTTTAATGTTATGCCTTCTACTTGCTTGTTACATGGCAGATTTAATAAGCAAGAAAAAGGCTAAAAGATTGTGCCCCTGTAACGATGGCTCAGTTGAATCTCTGGCCCACCAATTGCTTCACTGTCTCAGATTCAAGGAAATCAGATCCAAGTATGTGAATCTCACTCCTTTACATTTACCCGATCTCCCCGATTTATTTAGATTACACTACTTGTTGGACAACCCTGATCCTTCTCTCTGTATGATAGTGGCAGACCTTCTCCTGGAAATTACTAAATGGCAGTAGATTTCCTTCGTCCTAACATGTATATCCTGTATTGTATATGCTTTTTAATCTGTTTTTATTATTGTTGTACTGCTGTCTATGCCAATAAAGGCTTGCTTCCTAAGAATTACAGATCTCTAGCTGATCTTAGACTATGGGAGAGTTCCCCTGGAGGAAATAAGGACAGCTCTGGAGGACAGCCAGTATGGCATCACATACCCAAAGGGCTCCCTCCACTCCCAAACTGCGCCTTTTCCAGGCACTTTTCCCATATCTCCTAACTGCCTGCCCTGGTATGCTTAGAGATAGGGGGTGTCCCACAATTATTATTATTATTGCACTTGGAAGGATTCCTTCTCAGCTGCAGGAAGAATTAAAACTGGGGGTTCTACCCTTGGTATAGCACTAGACCTCCCCTTAAAAGTCCAACAATGCCCCCCCCCCCAGGCAAGACCCTACTATTATGTTTACTGGAAAGTAAGTCCGGTTCAGCAAATTCCTGCTCACCCACCCCACAATTCAGACTTTAAGCTTCCTTCCCAGCCATGTCTTAGCATTCATTCGTCACTGTCATTTTATCCTTGATCCCCGGCATACTCGAATGGATTCTTAATGGGTTCTAATTGTTGCATGCAATTATGAGTGCAAAAAAATCCTTTTAAAAAAAAATGATCATAAATTGCTGGAAAAGTTGGGGGAATATAAAGTGGTAGAGTTGGGGGAAATGAAAATGGTAAAAGAATGGTGAGAAAAGACAATAGGTGGAGGCTTAGAAGTTATATAATATATAAAGATGTATTAACGTATTTTAATATTTAAAGCTTTTAAAGTTGATCCCCTGAAGAACCATTTTTTGACATGAAATGCGTCAGGATCATTGAGTAAATCTTCTATGGCGGAAAGACTCAGAAAGTGAAGAAGCCAAATATGCAGTGAGCTAGCCAAATATGCAGTATTGGCGAAACTTATGAACTTACTATGTAAATCACAGAGCAACCAAAGAATTTCAAGACAAATGGAAAGCATTATCACTCATTTGGGTGCTGCGTGGTTTCTGGGCTGTATGGCCGTGTTCTAGCAGCATTCTCTCCTGACGTTTCGCCTGCATCTGTGGCTGGCATCTTCAGAGGAATCTCCTCTGAGGAATCTCCTCTGAAGATGCCAGCCACAGATGCAGGCCAAACGTCAGGAGAGAATGCTGCTAGAACACGGCCATACAGCCCGGAAACATACAGCACAGCACCCAAGTGATTCCGGCCGTGAAAGCCTTCGACAATACATATTACTCATATTATTCTTATAAAATGGGGAGCAGAGGATGATATAGCTGAAGTGATACATATGAATTGCTAATAGTTTCTTTGGCTCTATTGTATCAAAAAGATGCTTAGAAAAAAAACTTTCAAATGAATAGCAAATACATGATAACATATGAACTTATTTTTAAATATCCAAAAATTATTTTTAGAAATGCATGTTCGGATTTACAATCATACTTATCACCATCTCAAATGTATTATTTTGTCACCATTTAATATTGTTTAACATTATTTTTGTAGTAGATCAGTATATTTTCTCATATTCTTTCAGATTATTTGCAAAAATGGACCATGTCTTTCTTTTCTTTTCTTTTTTTTTAAAAAGAAGAAATATTGTACTGTTGAAGGCTTTCACGGCTGGAATCACTGGGTTGCTGTGTGGTTTCCGGGCTGTATGGCCATTTTCTAGCAGCATTCTCTTCTGAAGTTCCGCCTGCATCTGTGGCTGGCATCTTCAGAGGAGATCCTCTGAAGATGCCAGCCACAGATGCAGGCGAAACGTCAGGAGAGAATGCTGCTAGAACACAGCACCCCAGAACAAATATCATTTACATATCTGAAGATTCCCTGTACCCCTTCTGCTTTGTTTTCACTTTAAAGGCTAACATGACTTATTTGAGCATCATGAGTTAGGACTAGTTAAATATATTTGCTAAAGGTGATGGCATGCATCTAATAAGGTGTACTCTTACACAGAATGATACCCCCTCTAAGACCACTGATTGCACTGTTCGATTTAGGTCAGGGGTCTGCAACCTGTGGCTCATGGACTACAATGCCCATCAGCCTCTGCCAGCATGGCCAATTGACAGAGGCTGATGGGAATTGTAGTCATGAACATCTGGAGAGCCACAGGTTGCAGACCCCTGGTTTGGGTCCTATGACCCCATTCTGCAAAAGCTTCGCTCCGACTGCAGTGTACGCCTCCCATTTCTGCTGCTCATACTTCTGTTTGCACACTCTCAGTGATTTTCAGGGAGCCTCCTCAAACAGAAGGACCAGAGGCAGATGAAGCAAATGGTGCTGCCACTGGAGAGAAAACTGCATGGAACGTGGTCATAGGATCCGAGAGCCACTGTCTTTAAAGTTCCCCTGGACTCTCTTCCCGGTTTTATTTACCGGTCTGCTTGAAAAAAGGTTCCTCCATGTGAATGTACAGAAGCCCTAACAAGCAGAGGCAGATCACGCAAATCAGTCGCCGCACAATCGGTTTTTCAGTGTGAAGGGGCCAGTTCACAGTGGTGGAATAATGGGGACCGTGCTACTTCTTCCACAGTTTTTTGCAATGCCATCTTGGAGCTGATTGTTAACTGGGGCTTGTACAGCCACAACTTTCTGAACTGAAAAATGTATACGAGTGTGATTAGGCATAGGGATGTCAGGGATGTGCTGTTTCGCACATTTAAGTTGTTTTACAAACATGAAGCAATAAACCACTCTGCTGGGTGACCCTGGGCCAGTTACACACTCTAAGCCAGGGGTAGGGAACCTGCGGCTCTCCAGATGTTCAGGAACTACAATTCCCATCAGCCTCTGTCAGCATGGCCAATTGGCCATGCTGGTAGCTGATGAAATATGGATTCTGATACTCTAACTTTCCTAGGTGTCAAACTTGCAGCCCTCCAGATGTTATGGACTACAGTTCCCATCATCCCCTGCCAGCATCATGCTGGCAGGGGATGATGGGAACTGAAGTCGAGCTTTGTTATCTGGATCTGCAAGTTGTACATCTAAACTCTACGCCCACATGATGTCATGGACTCAAAGTTTGACATCTATGCTCTACGCCACAGGTGTCAAGCTGGCAGGGATTATGGGAACTGTAGTCCATAACATCTGGAGGGCCACGAGTTTGACACCTATGCTCTAAGCATTACCTACTTCAACGGGTTACTGTGAGGATAAAATGGAGAGAGGAGAGCAATGTAAACAGTTTTGGGCCCCAACTGGGGAGCAAAGCAGGGTGTAAATAAATAAAGTAACCAGGGAACAATCAGTCCCAGTTTGACAAATATAATCTTATGCCATGAATATTCAACAGACACCTGATGCATATGCAGGGGTACTCCATAACAGTAGGCAATCACCCCAAAGTTTTAGGGGTCAATTGTCTACCACTCCAAAAAAATCTGCAAATACTAAAGGCATGACTGCCAAAAACTGTCCATCTATTAGTAATATAAGAACATACTATTCAACCTTGATTTTTCTCATCATTAAATCTGATTCTGAAAAATGGCCTCAACATGTGAATCAAAATCTCTGCACAGCAGGAACATGTAGAGATAGGGAGCACTTTTCTACGGGTCTGGGGAAGCCCCGGCTGTTTTTGAAAAATATGTTTAAAAGTACATTGGGAGGAGAAGTGAAAACCCCTAAAATAATCAAAGCAGCACGTGCCGCTTTGAGAAAAGAAAGCCATCAAGATCTCACAAGAATACACTATGCAATCTTCGCAGCTAGGCAGTTCCCAAGCTACTTTGCTCATCTTAGACAGAAGGGGAGAGGGCAGGGAGAGAGGGCAGAAAAAAATGGTAGAAGGAAGGAAGGAAGGAAGGAAGGAAGGAAGGAAGGAAGGAAGGAAGGAAGGAAGGAAGGAAGGAAGGAAGGAAGGAAGGAAGGAAGGAAGGAAGGAAGGAAGGAAGGAAGGAAGGAAGGAAGGAAGGAAGGAAGGAAGGAAGGAAGGTAAAGCTGGGGCGGGAGGAGGAAAAAGGAGAAAGGGAGAAGAGAAAAAGGTAAGTAGATTGATGGCTGGGAGAAAAGGAAAAGGGAGAGCCTTCAGGTATTGCCAGGGGGAGAAAAGGAAGAAATAAAGGAATCAGATCTCCCCCTCACAAGTCCTCACAGATCACCCAAGTTTTATTCTAATTTACACCCCTCAGTTTGGATAGGAAGAGGAGAATGACATTACCTTTTGTATTTGCTGACTCTCAGTGAAAAAAGACACTGGTGTGTTTGCAATTCCACTGGCTGAGCCCTCACTAGCAGCCTGCCTGGCGAGTTTCGTTTTGCAAAACGTCCGGCAGCATTTCGAGTCGGCTTTTTCATTTTTGCAGGTGTGCAAGGAAGAATATGCCGAATCTTTCTTCTCCTTCTGCTCAATGGGAAGAGGGAGGTTCCGGGTTAAACAGCACCAAGTCAACCGAGGTTCAGCACTGAGCGTAGGGAAGGATATGCTGGACCCATGGATTTTTGAATTCCCTATATTTGAAATCCTGCTCAGTTTGGACAGTGTGCAAACATCCTTCTGCGGGGTACAGACCACGTGGCAATAAAGCATGTCGGAAGAATGGCAAAGGCACCTGGAACTCTCCATCGAAGAGGCGGGCAACCGTGAAAACGAGCTAATGTCTGGTTCCAGCTTCTTGATGTTGTCATGATTCCCACACAAAGCTGCCCTTTCAACCAGCGAGGAGACTGATATTACCGAACTGTTCCCTGAGCATATCAACTTGAGGGCGGGATTCCTCTCGGTCATGTCTGAAGAAATTAAAAAACTTCCTGCATACATAGTTGTGAAACATATTTTCTTTCCTGCTGCACAGGATGAGCAGACCACGGCGCCCCCGTAACCTTCTGGCACTTCACCAAAATTGTCCCTGTCTCTTGTTCCTGTCAAGACTTCTTTCGCCTTCTCTTTCTGCCAAGCACTCTGGAGGTTATGATGTCTCTCGTCTACCCTGGTTGCGATGCTGGTTGTTTCTAGGATTGCTGGTGAACGAGCTACAAGAGACTTCCATGTTGGGTGAGCATCCCATTTTAGCTCTTTTGTTCTGGTCGGAGGACTCAGGTCCAGTTGCAAAGGGCACACACGGACATCTGCAGAACTGGTACCCAGCAAATTGCTATTATGGGAAAGGTTAACAGAACCGGTGGAAGTCATTGGCAGTGAAATACATCCCTTTTGGTCCAACTCTCCTGGAGGAATCAGTGACACATCTCTAATGTTTCCTTCTTGTGGATACTTGAGAAGATACTTAGGGAGAAACTCATTTTTCTTTAGATGGGGAATTGCTAGTGGCTGAATGGATGAAGATGTTGTTGCTACGTCTCCTTTCTGAGGTAACATTTGTGTCCCTATTATCGTTGGACTGGTACGTTCTGATAGTTTATGAAAAGAATAGGAACTGCAGATGTATTCCTTTGTCACCTCAGCCCTGAGTTGTTCGGAAAACGAAAATGCAGTAACACTCACTATGTTATCTGCAATATAATCCTTATCATTTGAGCTCATTGTTAGCTTTTGGACAGATTCTTTGCATTCCACACTGCTGCCTAATGAATTCATGTCTGCTGTGACTTTCTGCTTTTTTTCTCTGGTAGAATGTTTTACTGAAACAGGAGCAATGACGTCAATAATTTTGAACTGATCTAGAAATTTCAAAATGCTCTCCTTTGGACGGTTAGGACCGCTGCTGGTGTTTAACATGCTCTCTTTGCTCTTCAGTTCATCCACTTTTAGCTTTTTCCTCTCCGAAGGCAACTTCTGGGATTCCTGGTCAGGTTGGCCACAGGTGCCCTGAGGTACTGGTAAGCCCCCTTGTGCAAGCGAGCAGCTTTCCTTCCCGCCAAGGGCTTCCCCTTTGACAAGTGAAATATCTTCACGTTCTGGCACATGTTTCATATACTCTTGTCTACACATCTCCTCTGATTTATCACCACACTTCTGCAAGCTAGTCCTCTCTTCGCCTGAGGCCTGGTGAAGTTGGAGTTTCAATTGACACCTAGCACTTAAAGACAGTACCTGGTTGTCATCATTGGGATCTTTTTTGAATGCACACATTCCTCTGCATCTACAGTCAGAAAACGTTTTAAGCATCCCACTGTGTTCTCCATCACTGGCTGAAAAGGATGTCTCCATCAGTTCCAAAGAACTGCCCGAACTCTCCTGAGAGGATGCACTCTGTGATATCCGACCACCAATGGAGCTTCCTTCTGACTCTTCAGTCTTTAACTTAGCAGGAGCAGCTGCTGGAGATGAAACTAGATTCTTAGGTAACGCACATTGGCCACTTCTAGACCCAGTGATGCTCTCATGACTAGCAACTTCCTTGGTATCAGACTGGCAACTTGAAACATCGGTTACCTTATTTCCCTTTTGTTTCTTTGTTGTTTGATTGCTTTTCATTTTCTGGTAGATTTTCTTAAACGTCTCGTCCCCGTAGACCTGCCATTTGTCCTGAGAGAACATTTTGACTTTCCTCTGGCTGGGTTTCTTATACTTTGTGTTCACTCCTTCGACTCTGGCTTCGGTCTTGTGGGTGCCTTTCACCTCTTCTGAAGAAGGCGACGGTTCCATCACGTTCCCAAGCGGCAAGTCGTCTACTGCCGCCTGTCTGACAAGTGCCCGGGGATGGCTGGTGGGAAAAGCCTCCGCACTCACACCAAAGTCGTTGCTGTGCGACAGACCGGAAAAACTCGTGTTTGGGGGCACTCGTGAGAAAGCCGAGAATGGCGAACTGTCCCCTCGGTCCTGAAATCTCCTGGTGCTCTCAACGAAAGGCAAGGAGTTGCTCCTGGTGACAGGCACACAGTCTATGGTGGTGGAGAACTGAGTGGGCACTGAGTGAAAAAACAACGGTTTGGCTTTTTCGACCGGCGTGAAGGTGGACTTGGAGGGGCAAAGGGACAAGTTCTTTCTCCTGTTGACGTCAAGACATCGTATGGCAAAATGGAACGAGTCTTTGTACGTGTAAGGCATCGGCAAGTCAATGCTCCCCTGCTTGGACAAGACTGTTTTTCTGGGCCTCACGTTGTCCAGGTGAGTGTCGTCCACCACCGCTTTATTCTGAGAGATTAGCTTAGAAATGTGCTCCTCGAGCTTCTTCTTTTCTAACCCCAAGCTTCCAGTTGCTTTCTCGGCCACATCGGCCTTTGAAAGATTTGCTGCTGCGCACCCGAGATCGCTCATGGAGGCATCGATCTCCGACTCTGTGCTGTGCTCACAAAGACTGTGTAGTGGGCTGGGGGATAGCATCTGCTGCTCCACGCTGTCTGAGCGTGACAGGTACCCTGAGTCGGTGCTCTCGCATTTCTTTAGCTTGTAGTCTGGAGATTTGCTATCCCACAGCCTCTCTGGATACGTGGCCTGCTGCCTCTGCAGCTGAGAATGCTGGCTGACCATCGGAGACCTCTGTTCCTGCACTTTCCTTCTCTGGAGTAGATTGGCAAGATCTTTCATGGTGTCTTTTTCAAGGACACTCTCGTTCCCCCCTCCATGTGGGGGGTTCTCAGGTGCCCCAAAGTGGTCTTCAGATACGACAGTTAAAGCATTCGCTGCTGGTAACAAAGCAGTCGGTAGATGCTTCTCACTGGCTACAGCAGTTGTAGACTCTGACATGGCTTGTTTAATAACTGCCCTTGGGTAATCGCTGATCCTATCGCTGGTTTTTGTCATCTGAGCGTTCTCGGCCTCCTTCTCGCTCTCCTCTAACAGGCTGCCGCTTTCAGACTCTGAGGGCAGCCTCGTGTTGTTGACATGAGTTTGGGTCCTCCTGTGTTTATACAGATTGCTCTGAGTTTTGAACGCGATGCCACACGTGGTACACGGGAAAGGCCTCTCCCCGGTGTGTGAGCGCAGGTGTTTCTCCAGAACGCTTGGCTTGAGGCAATCGCGTCCACAGTGCTTACAAAGATACTTCCCAGCACTTTTGGAAGATTTCCCTGGGCTGCCAAGTGGTGTGCAGGGAGAAGAGTTTTGTGGCAAAACCGGTAAACTACCAATTATGTTTATTGCCTGGGGTGGCTTCTGAGGGGAGGCCTGAAGTTGCTCAGTTCCCTCCGAATGTACCAGAGGGTTCAGGATTAAAGGCATTTGACTGTTCTTTAAGTTGAAAGTAGTTTGGCCTGCAGGCATCTGGCAGTTTGGCTGAAGGCATTCTGACTGGATAGGTTGATAAAGAGGAATAGTAAGGGCTTTCAGGTATATTGTCTGGGAATGTGCTTGTTCTGGCTGCAGAATCACTGGGCTCAGTAAGAAATTTGATGCTGCTGGTATGGCTTGAAGGCAAGAGAGTTGAACTGGCTGGTCTTCGGGTGAGACTTGGGGACCAGGAAGTCTCTGGGAATCCATTTCTTTGACGTTGTGCATAATTCGGCGTCCAGTTATCTGTAGGAGACACACATATAAGCAGTTATATTAGAAACCAACAATTTGTCTCTTTCCCACATTCAAAACTATCACAGGCCATATCTGACAACGTTCACTATAGAAGAGGATGCTTAAATAAGTGTTAAGAATTAACACCATCGCAGTACCAGTATCTAAACTCTTATTTTGCAGGATGTTGAAAAATATAATCTGGATGAGAGGGAGCAAATATAATCTGGATGAGAGGGAGCAAATGAGAGGGGAAATTATGAACTCCCCCAAACAACAATTTTCAGAAATCATCTTGAGCTGCAATGTGGAATGTTGTGGGTTTTCCGGGTTATATGGCCGTGTGACACATGTCCCAGCAGCATTTTCTCCTGACGTTTCGTCTGCATCTGTGACTGGCATCTTCAGAGGAATCAGATCCTCTGAAGATGCCAGCCACAGATGCAGACAAAACGTCAAGAGAAAATGCCAATGGAACATGGCCATACAACCTGGAAAACCCACAACAACCTAGTGATTCCGGCCATGAAAACTTTCGGCAATACAGTGTGGAAGTTTAACTGTGGCCCGTGATGCACAAGGTGTCTGCCACGTAGCAGGGCAAATGTCCATCATGTAAAGATTTCTTGTATGGATGTATTTCCCCTAGCCCCACTTTCAATATTCATTCTCCCCGTGCCAAGCAACACCGCTTTAAGTGCATCTTTAATTTTCTTTGCTGGCGGGGTGCAGGAGATTTGCCAGCGAGCACAGCTTTGCCCTGGATATCTTCCCTCCTCCAGCCTACCTAGCTTCACCCCTCCCAGTCCCTCGCACTGCCATACATGCCTACCAATTCCTTCCTGTTTCCTCCTCATTCTGCCAGATTGCTTTTTTACCGCCTGCGTGTGCTGGGACAAATGAGGCACAAAACAGTTTATGTATAACAGAGCATGGGAAACTGATGATTGGAAATCTGGAAAGGATTCCAAAATGGGGACCCTGTTGTTCCAGGTGGTCTGCGCCCCACCATTACTGCTCCCCTTCCCATTGGAGAATGGAAACAGTGGCCAGGTGGTGGTCAAGGAATCTTTTCAGATTCACTATTTCAACGTTTTTAATTTATTATATCGTAATAACAATATATCGATATACAAAGATAATCATTGTAAATATGATGCTTTTTGTGCCTTTTCGAATCAGATCCCACCCCCCACTGCCAATTCTCGCTCCCACCCAAAAAGAATCAACATGATTGCAAGGGGATTTCCCCAGCCATAGTTGGATAAGTACTTGCATTGAAGCCTCTCCCTTGCCCCTTGGTGAAAAGAGCACTCCTCCCTGAAATCTCCAAGCAATATAAATTGCGATACACACTGCATAATGTATTTGAATTATTATAGTCATTGGACTAGTAAGATGAGGCATGATTTTTCCCCAGGGAAGAAAGATATGTCTGATCACATCCAAGGGGAACACGCATGTGGCTGGGTCTTTGTCAAGAAACTTCCTCTACAGATACATAAGGCTGTTGTCCGTCTGGCTGCAGGGTCTTAAGAGTCTTTAAGAACAGAAGAAGAAAAGGAGGAGTTTGGATTTATACCCTTAACATTGATGGCTTTCCTCGACCGTAAGGAGTCTCCAAGTGGCTTACAAGCTCCTTTCCCTACCTCTCCCCACAACAGACACCTTGTGAAGTAGGTGGGACTGAGCGAATTCTGAGGGAACTGTGACTGGCCCAAGGTCACCCAGCAGGCTTCATGTGCAGGAGCAGGGAAACAAACCCAATTCTGCAGATTAGAATCCACCACTCATGTGGAAGAGTGGGGAATCAAACCCCTGTCTCCGGATTAGAGCCCACCTGCTTTTAACCACCTCGCCAAGCTAGCCCCCTCCAAAAGGAATGTCAAGCAAAATGTATTGCTGCGCTGATCTGCAGGTCTAGTCATAGTTTATTTCAAGGCTGGAATCTTAAAATTGTTCACAAATGAGTCACTCCTAAGTAATAGTTCCAGGGACAGCAGCCCTCATGAGTGGTGACAGGCAGATGTTACTGACAGAGTCTTTCATTCCTGCATGTCCATGCATCTGCGTTATTTGGTAGAAGGCACTGAAATATGCTAGGAGTAAAGCACACTGTGGAGGGGTGGGGGTGGAGAATTGCAGTACATGATGTTCCTATGAATGAGCTGAGCTCTTTGCAGTGTGACAAATTTTCAAAGCTTTTATTGTGGCTGTTCTCTTTCACTCCTTTCCCTTTTAAAAAAAACTGAATTAATGATAATCCCTGCAGTAACACAGCAAAAGGTTTTAACAAAAGCTGTAATAATTAGTGCCAATGATGGTACAAAGCAGCAGGATTTCAATTAATGCAGGCCATTCTGTCTTTGCAGGAGCAAGCTGGTGCTATCTTGTTTTGCACCATCCGGTGTTTTCCATATTGCGATGTGACGCTGCTTTGCGTATCCTGAAGTTCTTCCTGCCAAAGAAGCTATTACAAACAGATTGTGGCCTAGGCTACCCAAGAGATGCAAATAGAATACCATACCGATGCTGAGATGTCACGTCTGGTGCCAACCCAGAAGTGATGTCATCCCATTGGTGCATCACCCTAGGACTCCCCTAAAACTCTGTGATTAAGAAATGGACACAATGCCTATCCCCCCCCCCCTTGATTAAATTGTGGCTGCCAACTTGCCAACGAGCTGATGGCTGAGAGGTCTTCTGCCATAGCAAAAGGGGGTGTGCAACTGAAGTTACCATGGGGGGGTGCAACTAAAGTTACCATGGGGGGTTGCAACTAAAGTTACCAAGCAGGCAATTATTTGCATACAGTAAGGGCTAGCAGTCATATTTGTGAATGTACCAAGTCTACAATATATAATATACACTTATGGGTCTGTATCCCAATAATGCCCCAATGCACCTTCAAGTGTTTCTCTCATACAGTAATAAATATATTCATAACTACTAGTAACACTTCTACAATTGCTTCCCTAATCTCCATAGGGATAGTGTTGGCATTTGGCAGGTGCTAGTCACACAGTCCAGTAATGAAGGAGTTAATGTTGTGAATGCTAATTAGTTAGTGAGGTCAGAAGTCAGTGACCAGGTAATTGACCCCTGTTGGTTAAGCAGGCTGGCATGAGATACATGCTGGACTGCAGGTAGGATGTAGGTATATATCCTTTGTTTTCTCTCTGCACATCCTTTGTTCTCTTTAGAGTAGTATTGTAGCCATGTGACAGCAAAGTAGCTAGCTAAAGTAACTAGCCAGCTAGAAAGATATTTTCTTGTTTTGCATCCAAGTTTACCCTTCCCAACTTTTTATAGTTAGTAAACTTTGTTAACCTTAAACCAACTGACTCTGTTTCTTTATTTGCACAAACTCTGCATTTATAATAAGAGTTCTATAATAATCCCAACAGATAGCTACTAACTTAATATTGAAAACCCAACATGAGCAACCAGCTTGCCTTCCGGGTATGTCCTGGCTCTGACAAATCTTTGGAGGCTCATGAGTGCGTGTTATTTTCCATGTTGATCAATAAGTCAAGTATAAGATTGTTCTTACAAAAAATCAAGTCAGACTTCATTTGTCTCTGCAAAGCTTTCTCTTGCTGCAAAAAAATGCCTTTTTTAAAAAAGCCCTTTCTATTTCATAGAGACTGAATGCGTGGAAATGAGCAGTGGAATCGCTTTGTGGCATGATGTTAAATAAACATCAACTGATAAGTCCCTGTCATCTGGGGAGAATTATCTCTCCATTCCATAAGTATATTTGGTAGGGACCCAGGAGACAGCCTTCTCTGTGGTGGCTCCCAGACTTTGGGATGCTCTTCCTTCCTGGTCCTTCCTTGCTATCCTTCCATCATCAGGTGAAAAGGTTTTTTATTTGAGTGGCATTCAACATCTAGGTTCTTCCCACTCAGCACAAAAATGATACCCAGGGGATGTCTGAAAAAGAGGTGACTGCAGAGGTGGGATCCAGCAGGTTCTCACAGGTTCCTGAGAGTAGGTTACTAATTATTTGTGTGTGTGCCGCAGGGGGTTACTTAATTGGTGTTGATTTTGCCTCAATGTGATTTTTGCCTTAGTTACGCCCCTCCTCTCAGCAGTAGCGCGCAGAACTTGAAGCAGTCTAGCAGGAGGTGCACCGGCGTGCGTGGCAGCCTGCGCCTGCGTGCATTCGTTTCCCACCCAAGGACCGGCGCAGTGGCTGCATCCTTGCCACAACCCTGCCCAGGAATGCCCCACCCCTGGAATGCCCAGCCACGCCCCCGTCGTGCCCCGCCCAGCCCCATTGGCGCTACGCCACTGTTTGAATCCCACCACCAGGGGAACCTGTTACTAACATTTTTGGATCCCACCACTGGGTGACTGCCTCTTTGCATTCCGCACACCCAAAAGAAGACGTCGGAGGGACATCCCAAAGAGGCTGCTGGCGTGCTGTCCAGATGGTAAAGGTGTCAGAGGGGGGAAAGAGGCTTTCCCCCAGCAGACCGTGCTGTTCTCTGGTCAATTTCACCTTCGGTTTAAGCCCTACATTTTGTGTGCAGCTGAAGGGATTCTCCCTGCTGCCATTTGCTAAAGGTTGCCTCAAGATGTTTTCTCTGCAGCCTGTGATCCTGGGTGTCTTTTCAGCCCGAAAAAAAGTGCCCTGTTGTACTCAACTGTCTGGCCGATTCTGGCAATATATAGTTTTCCTATTTTTTAAAAAAATTTGACAACCTATCTCCGTAGAAAAAAAAAGATTCCCTGCAAGTAAACAAAACTAGCTGAAGAAGGAGAAAAGGTCCCTGCCCACTCTACTCATTCCTTCTGTGCTCATTTTCTAACGGCAGGAAGGATGATGAACCATTCCTGAGTCTCAATTTCAGCCTGAAGTTTTACCACCTAGGTAAACCAGGATTGTGCAACCGATCATTCAAGCCAATCCCAGCGTAAGTAGCAGAATCTCATATCTTGAGCCCAGCCTGTTTCCGCTAGTTAGTTATGAAAGGGAAGAGTGAGTGATCAGGGGCCCTTTCCGCACTTATCTTAAGCCCCGCGCTACTCTCCTCAAGTAGCGTGGGGTCCCCCGGCACTCCCCACTACAGGGGCGGCGACAATGCAGCCGCCCCGACGCTGCCGCTCTCGCACCCCCTCAGTGCACGACATCCCTGGTGCTCCTCAAACCGGCACCTTTTGATGACCCCGCGCAGGGTCGTGGGGATGTCTGGGCGCGTGCCAGAGATGCCACGCGCTGAGAGTAGTGTGCAGCAAAGGGCAGCAAAGGTAAGTGGGGAAACGCCCAGGAATCTCCACCTAAAAAGAACAAATTGGAGCTCCAAATCCAAAACTGACTTCCACAGTAGTTAAGATGAAGTTTTGTTTCTGACAAGGAGAAATGCTAGGAAAAGGAGGAGGAGGAGGAGGAATTTGGTTTTATATCCCGCCTTTCTCTCCTGTAAGGAGACGGCTTACAAACTCCTTTCCATTGCTCTCTGCACAACAGAGTTCTGAACAAACTGTGACTAGACCAAGGTCACCCCGCAGAAATGTAAGAGTGGGGAAACAAATCTGGTTCACCAGATGAGAATTCGCTGCTCAAGTGGAGGAGTGGGGAATCAAACCCAGTTCTCCAGGTTAGAGTCCAGCTCTCTTAACCACTAAACCACACTGGCTCGCTTATTTGTGTTAGCAGAAAACACGAGAAAGGTTTGTCGATTTCCATTTTTTTTATTTTAAACCAGCAATATATATATATACATGCCATGAAACAGACTAAAGTTCTTGGGACTCCAGCTGATGTCAGGGCCCTGCGGAATCTTACTCAATTCCACAGGGTTTGTAAGACTAAAAAGTTCCGCCAGACTTTGGCGGAGGCTGCCATGGGTCCATTGTATCTTGTTGCCCCCCTGAGTTGTTGGTTCCACCCTCCTTCCCCTTTCTGATAGTAAGGATTATACCAGGGATGGTGAACCTTTTCGAGACCGAGTGCCCAAATTGCAACTCAAAACCCACTTATTTGTTGCAAAGTGCCAACACGGCAATGTAACCCAAATACTGAGGCTTTAGTTTAGAAAAAAACGGTTGGCTCCAAGGCATGCGTTACTCGGGAGTAAGCTTGGTGGTAGTTGGTGACTTTGCTTTGAAGCAACCATGCAACTCTTCCAATAGGTAAATTTGCCCGTACCCCATATGTCCCGAGTCGACCTCTGCGCTCAGCAGAGGCCAATTTACTGGAGATCCCTGGCCCCTCAATGATGCGGCTGGCCTCCACTCGGGCCAGGGCCTTTACGGCTCTGGCCCCTGCCTGGTGGAACACTCTACCACCAGCTGTCCGGGCCCTGCGGGACCTTGGAGAGTTCCGTAGGGCCTGCAAGACCGAATTGTTCCACCGGGCCTTCGGAGAGACCAGCCGCTGAGGGTGCCCTGCTTTCATCCTCCCCCTGCTGTATAGGGTCCCTAACATCATCGGGACCCATCACTCTTCTTGGGAGGGTTGCATATGGGTTCGTGGGATACTGTTTTAGAATGAAAATTTTAAACTTTTATATATTTATGTTTATATATGCTTTTATATTGTTCACCGCCCTGAGCCCTTTGGGGATAGGGCGGTATACGAAATCAAATAATAAATAAATAAATAAATAAATAAATCACGACCCTAGGAGGGCTTACTCAGAAGCAAGCCCCATTACCAGCAACTGAGCTTACTCTCCAGTAAAGGATTGCACTTTAGTTCCTCGCCTGAAAATCAGTGGGGTTTAACAGCGCTTGACAGGGTGACCTACACTGCTTCCCCAAAACTAGGTCTTAGGTTTAATGCTAATATTTGAGCCCAGAGACCCAGGCCAGCCTAGATGTGTGTGGGGGACTCTATTTGCCCGTGCCCACAGAGAGGGCTCTGAGTGCCACCTCTGGCACCCGTGCCATAGGTTCGCCACCACTGGATTATACAATGAGACAGGATTGATAAATATAATATGGGCCCTGCCTGTCACCCATCTTGCTGTCGTTTAGGAGTCATGCCAAGACAAATAAAATTTGGTACTCTTGTAACCCAAGTCACACTGATTATTAGAAAAGCTTGGAAATAGAACATTTGCACTATGATCCAAAACAAAACATCACCCTTCTTGAGACTTTCAAAGTCGACGGACACTGTTTAGGGCTGCTCTGTTGTGTATGTTACTTTAAAAACTTGGATCCAGAAATACATGTACCTCATGATAGAGCCAAAAATTTCAATTTTAAGAGAAGGCACATTCTGGCATTTGGGAGGTCCGTTGCTTCGTGCTTTTGATTTGAAAGACACTACCTTCTGGTAGTGGTCAAGAACTCGTTTCCATCCCTTGTGAAGCGTAAGCTTAATTTACTAGTACTGGTATGAGTTAATTTATAACTCTTTGAAGACCCTTTCATAAAACACATATGTCTCTCCAGATTTCATGGTTGTCACTTTAATTGGGCCCAAGCAAACTCGTTAAAAAATGCGGTTCATAAAACATGAGAAGATGAATCCCAAAATACCTATGGAAGTATTTTTAAAGGAGCCACAAGGCTGCTCAGAGAAAGGCAACTGATTCATCCATATTTTTTTTTTACATTATTTACTAACTTCCAGATGTGAAACCAGACTGCAGCAATTTTCTTTACTCGTTTCTCATTAGGGGTTATTCTCAAAAGCATTATAAATCACAAGCTGAGCAGATATCGTAGCCTGGTAGAACTAGCAATTCTTTATTCTGCATTTCAGACGATAACAACTCTTGATTTCATCAGAGACTCACGTGGAGCCCTCGTTAACATATCTTCCTTTCTCATGTGCATTTTTTTTTCAAATCCTGCGTCCGAGGTAGGATTGAAGTCAGTATGGTTGAAGAAAAAAGGAGCTGGTTTTACACCCCACTTTTCTCTTCCATAAGCAGTCTCAAAGTGGCTGGCAATTGCCTTCCCCTCCCCACCACAGATACCTTGTGAGGTGGGGCGGGGGGGAGGCTGAGAGAGTTCTGAGAGAACTGTGACTGACACACGGTCACCCAGCAGGCTTCATGTGGAGAAGTGGGGAATCGAACTCGGTGGCAGTGTTTCCCAACCTTTTCGAGGTCAGGGTACCCTTGACCTCACTCTTCATATCTCACGGTATCCTTGCCGCCACCCTCCACCGTCCCCTCCCATTGCCCCTACTTGCCACACACCCCACCTTCCCCTCCCAGGGTGAAGGGAAGCACGGGGGGGTGGCTGCTGACCTTGTGGCAGGCCCTGCCCCATGGGCCAGCTCCATGTCCTTGCTGGCGCCGGTGGGAGACACCACAAAAATGAGGGGGGGCGGTAGTGTTGCTGCGGTACCCCTGGGACATGCTCACAGCACCCCAAGGTACCATGGAACCCTGGTTGAGAATGGCTGGTTTAGAGTCTGCTGCTCTTAGCTACTATGCCCCACTGGCTCTCTCATATTATGTTTTTCCTTTCTTGTCTAATTCCAGTGTCTGAAAATGGGATCACCTCCACTGTTTGGCTGGCTAGACCTTATAGTTAAAAGAAACTCCCCTTTCAATACTGCCTGCTCAACTTTCACACCAATTGTGGCCCGTCTGCCTCTGTTCGAGTAAGAAGAAAACTATAATCAATCCCTCTGTTTGGTTCGCCTGTAGGAGTGGGGAAACAAATCCATTGCACCAGATTAGAGTCCGCCACTCATGTGAAGGAGTGGGGAATCAAACCTGGTGTTGGGGTCCATTCACAGAGGCTTCTGACTTCTTGTTGCTAACATCTGTTCCCACCTTGCAGTTGCCAATCTAGGCCCAAAAGAGATTTGGAAAAGTGTTTTGTGCAACAAGAATGCTTGTTTGGAGCTAAAGAATGGACTCGTGTGCTGGCCTCCACCTCTGACTTCTCACTTATGCCGTTCTCATTCATCCCCCACCCCACCCCTGATTAGAGCCCTATCCACCACTCATGTAGAGGAGCAGTGAATCAAACCCAGTCCTCCAGATTAGACATAGAAGAAGAGGAGTTCGGATTTATATCCCCCCTTCCCCCCTCACAACAAACACCCTGTGAGGTGGGTGGGGCTGAGAGAGCTCCGAAAAGCTGTGACTAGCCCAAGGTCACCCAGCTGGCGTGTGTGGGAGTGCACAGGCTAATCTGAATTTCCCAGATAAGCCTCCACAGCTCAGGCGGCAGAGCTGGGAATCAAACCCGGTTCCTCCAGATTAGAATGCACCTGCTCTTAACCACTACGCCACTGCTGCTCCTAGCCACATAGCCACTCTGGGCCACTACACCACGCTGGCTCTACATAGGATCTGTGTTTCTAGGGGACAAAAGAGTCATTGAAGCAAGGCATTGATAGATTGTAAACCCCAGACATCTACAGCGTGAGCTCAGATCTACATTTCGTACAACAAACTGTCTGGCATACCAGGAAGTTGGATGCTGGCTTGGGGTTTGACCAGAGGTGGGATCCAGCAGGTTCTCACCAGTTCCCGAGAGTGGGTTACTAATTATTTGTGTGTGCCGAGAAGGGGTTACTAATTGGGTCTGCTTTTCCGTTAGAAATTCCATTAGGTCCAAAAATCATAAAGTCCTGTTGTTTCCTATGTGGCTGGTTAGCGAAGGTAGAAAACGGGATAATTCTCCCTGTTGGGCTGTTTTAAAAACATGTTTTAGAAATAAAAGTTCCTCGTTTAAGGAAAGTATCCTTCTTTTGATTTCTAGAAACAAAATTAAGTATTTGAAAGTATTAAGTATTTGACAGGCGGTCAATTAGAGGAGAAGTCGTTGTTTCTGTTCGCAGTATAGGACTTGCTATAATGAATTTAAATTATGGACAGAAAGATACCAGCTGGAAATTAGGAACTTTTTTTTTTTACAGTAAGAGTTTTTTACAGGACCAGAGAAATTATTAATGCCCCGCCCCGGAATGCCCGGCCATGCCCCTGTCGTGCCCCACCCAGTCCCATTGGCGCTACGCCACTGTTTGAATCCCACCACCATGGCAACCTGTTACTAAAATTTTTGGATCCCACCACTGGGTTTGACCCAGACACAGCAATGAATGACTGGGCTTAGACTGGAGTAACTCTCTTAAGGGTTGCACTGCGAATCTAATCTGCTACATTTTTTATTATGTCCTTCCCTAAGGAGCTGAGTTTGTCCTCTTCTTCACTTCATTGCTACCACAACAGCCCTGTGAGGTAGTCTGAGACCGAAAGAAAGCAACTGGCCCAAGAGCACCCAGGCAAACTGAAATCATGCTTAAATTAAAATAGGCAACCAGTGTGGCACATGCTCAATTTCTCCCTCCTCGCACAATATTTCATCTCAATGCAGACCCGGTAACCTGGGTCTTCCCGATCTAACTCAGCAACCCTCCACCAAGGCCGCATTCCTGCCCAGAGGTAGTGTCATCTATCTTAAGTAGTATTCAGACATTTTGGTGGCACATGTAGAACACTGGGGGTCCCTAATCCTTACCTGCAATGGCTTCTGACAGCCAGCGGAAGAAGATATTTGTATACTGCTCATGCTGCCCTAATGGAGTTAGTAACTCTGATATGGGAAATTCTGGAGATTTGGGGAGCTCCAAGGAACGGGGAACAGCTCAGCAGTAATGTGATACATTTGTGTTTTGATCATTTTCTCCAGGGGAATTGACCTCTGTAGGCTGGAGATCATGTGTAATACGTAGAGAATTCCAGGATCCACCTGGAGGTTGGAAACGTTATATCCTAAGGATAAGATCCTCAGTTTTACCATGGGCCCTTAAAAATGGCACGGACAGCAACCAAGGATCACACCTAACACCGGGGAGTTAGTTTATGGCCTTCAGGCACAAAGGTCTCATTGAATGTCTGTCTGAGATCTGCGTATTATATGCATACCTCACTGATGTACATCACGGCGGGGGGGGGGGGGGAGCTGCCGTGTCTGAAGTGCTATTTTTCGGTCCTTAAAAACAACCTTAAAGCTTGGGGAGCACTCAGTGATAATAGTGCATGCTTGGTGGGTGGCTAGGGCTGCCAAGCCCCTGGTTAGAGTGGGGGATTCCCACCACCACCACCACAACAACAACAACACTGGTAAAATACCAGCAGTGATAAACGGTAGCTCTAGAAATCACCAACAACTCTATGATTTTACCACAGAGTTTCCAGCAATTCCTAGAGTTACCTGTGCGTCTTCTCTTTCTCTCTCTCTTTTTTTTACTGGAAGTGATGTGACATTGGAGCTGGCTCTGTGGCCCTTCCATACTCCTGCCCACAGCCCTTCTGCCCGGTGCCAGATTTTCCCTGGCTACCCCATGGGTAGTTGTGGATTAAAGGTCAAAACCCACTGCTGAGACCTTGCCCTTTGAGCTCTCCTGCCTTTTGCCTTTTCACTTCTTGCCCTTTGTGGTCTCGGCTCTGCAAAGAAAGGTTGGGGAGTGTTTGCATTTGCATGCACTATTAATTACAGCCTGGTTGGGGGTGGGGATGGGGGGGGACAGCAACAGAAAGAAGAAAAACTCCCCACTGAGGACGGTACATCCCTTGCCAGCCCATGTTTCCTTGTGGCTTTTCTGTTCCCTCTAGCCACCAGTGTTATTTTTTTTTCATTGTTTCCTAGGCAAATAGCATTCCTCAATAACAAAATAAAAGCGTTCTCATCTGAGTGTGAAGCCATGGTGCGGTTTATTCTGCAATCCCACATGTACTTGGCGACATCTACAGTTCTGCTTTGCACCGAGACCAATACATCTGTGTTTTTCTAGCAAAGATCAGAGCACGACATCTTCTATTTACACTTCAGATAAGCCACAATAAGGCAGATGGCTATTATTGCGGGGAAAGACGATTGATGGTTGAGATGCAGAACGATTCACGGGCTTTGAAAAGTCCACAGCCAATTATGTGGACTTCCCGCCACTGGGAAAATAGAAGTGACCTTGCTAAAACGGAGCTGTATAAAGTTATACTTCAAACGGCAAGTGCGTCTTCTTTTAAACAAGAGCTTTGTTTGTTAAATGCACCAAAAATACACAGTAAACCAAAAAAGGGACAAAAACTCCTTATCCAAGACACTAAAGATGAGATTTCAAAAGACAAATATATAGAACTGGTTGAAACAAGCACCCGCGCACACAGTGACTAGGGTCACGGAGGCACACGGAATCATAAAAGGATCAGTTTGATGTAAAGAAGAAGTGAAGGTTGTTTAGCAAAATGGAGAAGTGAGAAAACAGGGCCACTTTCAGCCAATTTAGGAAAGGGCCTATCTCAACATGGAGGGAAGCAGGAGTCTCCTTCTTGGGAGGTTTTTAAACAGAGGCTGGATGGCCATCTGTCAGGAGTGCTTTGATGATGTGCTCCTGCATTGCAGGGGGTTGAACTTGATGGCCCTTGGGGTCTCTTCCAACTCTATGATTCTATATTAATGTCCTTTTATTCACGTGGCTGTCAATCCATTCGTAAAGTAGAAGGGGAGGGGTCTTTTACCAAAAAAAGAGTGTGCAGAAGCGTTGAAAGAAACCCTTCCCCATCCCTTGCCTTGTTTTGCTCGCAACATTTTTATGTGCTGGATGTTTTGCTGGATGTACTATGTCGAATTACAGAAACGCTCAGTGCATAGATACTGGTGGTATCCTCAGATGCTGTTTCCTTGTATTGTTCCCAGAATGCACTTCTCCCCATCTACACATCCTAGGTCAGTGATGGCGAACCTATGGCACGGGTGCCAGAGGTGGCCCTCGAAGCCCTCTCTGTGGGCAGGCGCACACAGAGTTTGTCATGGGGCGGAAAATCACACACACACACATTTAGGCTGGCCTGGGCCACTGAGCACAACATGTGTACACCACGGTGAGCAGGGAGGACTCGGCTGGCTGACCTGGTGCCTGTGCTCCGGGTGGCTGCTGCCGGGGGAAGGGGGCGCAGAAGAGGCAGAGATGCTAGAGAGGCACAGAGCGGTGTGCGCGGGACTTGCTGGAGACTAGTGCAGGCTGGCCCCTGCTCGAGCGGGTGGGGCGGAGGAAGAGGGAGCCAGCCGGTTTTTTCTAAACTAAAACCTCAGCATTCCGGTTAAATTGCTGGGATGGCACTTTGCAAAAAATAAGTGGGGTTTGGGTTGCAATTTGGCACTCGGTCTCAAAAAGGTTCACCATCACTGTCCTAGGTAGATTCCATATTAAACAGATCAGCAAATATCAGCAAATTGTTTCTTTATTTCGCTGCTTTTATGAAAGCAACTGTTACCATATTGCTACAAAGATGTATGATATATAATGTCCAACACAATTTAAAATAACATCTAAAATGACAGTTTATATTTATGCAGCTATTTCTAATAGAATTACCTGAACGCACTGAAGAAATTTCTGTTGAAAACGTGGACTAGCGCGCAACGCGTTCTGTGAATGTGGCTGCTGTCGCCGTAGTTTCTTCATCACTTGCTGGAGCTGTTGCTGTCAACTACCACAACTCATCTTAATATTTTTGATTCACTGAATTTTTGGAGATACTGACTCTTTCTACTGACTGGAACGTAATATGACTATTGCAGGTTTCGTGCCTCATGGACAATGTTTATGACATGCTCTCATAATATATGTGTTTATTACCTTTCTATCCAGTTAAATAACCACAATATATCCTTATGAACAATCTTTATGAACGGTTTATGAAGTATCTGTTGAAATTACACTCAAACTAACTGCTTATACCTCATTGCCTTGTATCCCTATATATACAGTCCTTGTTTTTTAGGCTTGGCTGGCCTCATATCTTTCAGTACTAGGTAGATTCCACACAGCATGTGTATAATGGGTTGAAGTTGGTATAAAGGAATCCACTTTCCTTTTTCCCGTTCACATGCGTGACATGCAGGCAGTGATTGGAGACCATGGAAACAATCTGAGTTGCTTTTTGCAATCTGAGTTTGCTTTTTTTAATTTCCTGCAACACAGGTGTAATTGCACAGGCATACAGAAATGAACCTCAACAACCAGGCTGTTCATCCTACAATACGATCAGCTGCAGCTGCATAGCTGCGCATGTGCAACATGCAAAATAAAGAAAAAGAAAAAGGGACTTCCCTGCAATGGCAGGGCAATAATGAACGTATTGCTGTTCTAGGGGGATTCTCCCTAACTGTGGATGGTGCGGTAGAAGAGTGGGAAATAAAGTGACTCCTGCCTGGCCATTTCCATGAGAGTGGCTCCAATCTGGGATTTTGCAAAAGAATTGCTGGTTTAGCAATTTTCAAAAATCCTGGGTTGAGGGAAATAAAAAAGGTAAAGTTTCCCCTTCAGTCATATCCGACCCTGGGGTACCACTGCGAGCAGTGATTTCATAGGCTTTGTGGGGTAGTTTGCCATTGCTTTCCCCGGCTATTCTTTACCACCTAGCTATGTGCTAGGTCAGTTGTTCTCAACCTTCCTAATGCCGCGACCCTTTAATACAGTTCCTCATGTTGTGGTGACCCCCAATCCTAACATTTATCCATTTTACAGATGGAGAACACTGATGCAGAGAGTCTTAGGCGACTCCTGCGAAGGGGTCATTCGATCCCCAAAGGGGTCCCGACCCCCAGGCTGAGAACCACTGTGCTAGGTACTCATTTACCGACCAAGGAATGGTTGGATGGCTGAGTTGACCATGAGCCAGCTGCCAGGATATCTGACCCACAGCGGGCTTGAACTCCTGACCGTATGAGTGGCAGTGCAAGCACTTAACCACTACGCCATGGGGACGGGACCTGTGCAAAGTCCCCACTCTGTGGATCCAACTGTGTTCCAGTGCCACTAAGTCCTTGTTCCAATCTTGGCAAGTGTAGCAGGCCCTAACAAGTACATCCCAAACTCATTAAAAAATGTTCCCGAAAAAGCCCAATTGCCTCTTTTTTAAAAAAAACCAAACACAGGCAGTTTCAAGTCAGCTGAGAGATTCCTCATCTTTTGGCAACAACTCATATGCAGGAGGCATGTTCAGGGCTTCACTTCCAAAGCACGAACACACTGAGCCTCTTTTATGTTCCTTGTCTCACTGTCACCAATTTTTCAAATGCTTACAAAATGGCTTAATCTGTGAAATGGCATCTGGTAAAATCTCACTCTGCCGAATAGCTGAGAGGCGGGAACCAGCCTACGTGTTTGGACTCCTGGAGCCTCATATACATAAGAGCGCTGTTTACAAAACTTTATGGTGGTAGGGCCGGCCGTAGATGTCAGGAACTGAAGAGCACTTCATTCCTGGGACCTAGCCTGTTGCGTTAGCTGAGACTGTGGTGGTCAAGTATCAAGAACCTTTTTCCAGACCTTGCTGGGAGCATGAATAAAGTTGCCAGCACTGGGTTGGGAAGTATGTGGAGATTTTGGGGGTGCAGCTTGTAGAGGGGAGAGGGAAAGGAGATTGTCAGCCCCCTTGAGTAGGCTGACCAGACATCCCGCTTTTGGCGGGACAGTCCTGCCTTAAAACAATTTGTCCCGTGTCCCGCAGGTTTTTTCAAGTGTCCCGGTTTTTTGAAGGCTGCCGCACTGCCTTCTGGGGCACAAGGCAGTGTGGCAGCCTCCCGCATGCAGCCACAGGAGCGCACGGCCTTTTGGGGTGCTCCCGTTTCACGGGAGCGCCCCAGAAGGCTGTGCGCTCCTGCGGCTGCACGCGCGCAGCCACCCGCCCATCCCAGTTCACAAAGGTGACCATCTGGTCACCTTACTCTTGAGTCTCCTATAGGAAAGGGGGGTATCAATCTAAACTTTTCTTCAAATCCCCCTCCCTTTCCCCCCCCCCTCTCTCCCCTTGTCACTGCTGCAGCCAGGAAAATTGTTTTAAAATACACTCTTGTTGGAAACAAAGTTGTAAAAAGTCCTCCTGACCACCAGGGAGGGCAGACCCAGATTGGGGAAGGTGGAGTAGAGGCAAAAAGAGACCCTGCTTGTGTTGTTCCTTTGCAGACACCCAAGAGAGAGGCTTGTATTTAAAACAGAAGCTTGTCTGAAAGAAAGTTTTTTAAAAGCCCTCCGGATCAATGGAGAGGGCAGAAGCACAGCAGGGAAGGTGGGGTGGAGCCAGGAAAAGACTCTGCTTGTGTTGTTCCTATCCAAGTATCGCTACAACCATTTAAAGAGGCAGAGTGGGAAGTATGAAAAGCAGTGCGAGGGAGTGAGGGGTGAGACTAGGATGGCTAGCTGTGGGCAGAGGGAAGAGGTCTGGGGCAGAGCTGTGTTCACTGGCAACTCTGCCCACTCTGGCTACAAAGCAAAATTACATTTGTGCTAGATGTGGTCTTGCTTTGCCGCAGGGAGAATAGAAAGTAAAAGCGGGGCTTGAGGAAATACATCCATGCAAGAAATTTGCTCCCATCACCCAGCAGATGACTTCTCCGTAATCGGCCAATGTATAATGAACCACTATTTGCCAATCTTCAAGCCAACAAATGCATCCTTCAGCATTTGCAATCAAAGCCTGTCTCCTACCGTTCCACACAATGAAGTTCAACATTGTCCTTGAGTCGAGGTGGCTTTTCCTTTGATGGAAGAGCAATTTCCATGGGAAGGAGGCTAGTAGATATTAAACTCTGCTGAGTGCTTTTGTAGGAAAGAGGCCACTGTACAGTAGAACTAGGTCACCCGAACGTAGGCACAAATTACAGTATCAGCTGCTGGCACTCACTGGATACGCTAGGCTGTTTCCGCCTCCAACCTTTTGATTTCACAACATCAGAACACATGCAGATCCTTTTCATCAATACAAAGAGTCACAAAGAAGGACAGAACTACTGATAGCCCCTCTGTTACTTATCCCAGCTCCTCCAAGCCTTCTAAGGTGGCTTCTCCATTTATCTGAGACTACTCAGAAGTTAATCTCATTGTAATAGAGGCAATTAAAAAGGTAATAGAACATAAAAACTCAAACAGGACAATCCAGATTTTGGCCGAGGGTAGGGGAGCTGTGTAGTGTCCAGAGATGTCATAGCGAAGGCAGAACCACACCATCTCCAGGGGCTTCGCAGTGCAGGCAGGAGGAAAATTCAAAATCCCTCCTGCTGCCTGAAAAGCCCCTTAGAAGAAACCGAATTACGCCACTATTTTTGTGACCTAAGTCTGAGGGATGTGCTAGTTACTGTTGCCGGCTTCAGGTCTTCCGCTCCTCCTGCTTTCTTTCACCCATGCAGGAGCTGCTCTGCCCACCTCTCAGCTGGCATTAATGGGGGAGGGAGATCAATGGATCCAGTACCCTAACCATTACACCACACTGCCCCCTTGCTGTCAACAAGAAATCGGGCTTTCTGAATTTTGTCCAGTGTGCTAGAGAAAATACGGCAGCCCCTCTCAGCATAGTCTGCTAAACCTGGTTTCTCCAGGGGACCTGTAGAGAATGTGAGGGTCAAATTGAATGGGAGTGAGGGACAATCAACACTTGTTTTCTGAATCAGATTTTTGAATGTGTTGATCATGGCGTGGGTATTATCTGTTATATAATCGGGCTTTTTTTAGTAAATGTGCATGTGTTTATTTTTATGTTACGGTCCTGGTTTTTCAGCTCTGCGGCTAGCTGCAATGAGGCTTTGAGAAAGGAAGGACAGAAATGTTTCTAATAAATAGGTTACGCTGCAGTGCCATGGAACAACACCCCAATCGCCCATCTGTCAAAAGCCATCATGGACTCCCTAACAAATACACGTACATCTCAAACAAACAAAGCTACATTATTCTGAGCAGACTCTTTATTAAGGTCAGTACTGTCCACCATCTGGGCAGTGGCTCTCTAGAGCAGAGGTGTAGTGAGGGGGGAAAGCGCCTGGTGCACTGATGCGTCCTCCGCCCCCGCCCTGCCCCAAAACGCCCCTGGAACACCCTTGCCACACCCCCACAGGGGCACATGCCCAGTGCGTTGCGCGCCCCTTTTCCCTTGGAGCTACGCCTCTGCTCTAGAGTCTCAGGGAGAGGTATTCCACATTACCTACCCTGTTTCCCCGAATATAAGACATCCCCGGAAAATAAGACGTAGTAGAGGTTTTGCTGAAGTGCGAAATATAAGGCATTCCCCCAAAAGTAAGACGTAGCAAAGTTTTTGTTTGGAAGCATGCCTGACGAACAGAATACAGAAATATAAGACATCCCCTGAAAATAAGACATAGCGCATCTTTGGGAGCAAAAATTAATATAAGACACTGTCTTATATTCGAGGAAACACGGTACTACCTGATCCTCAGGGGTGGTCTTAACTATGCCTAGGATTGCCAGGTCGCCCACTGTGGTTGCCAGTTTCCTCCAATAGTGGCAACCATAAAAGGAGGATGTAGGGGAAGGGGGGATTCTGTTGCCTTCAGTCACTCTAAGGCCCCCAAATCATGCTTTTAAATTCACCCCCTCCCCAGCCAAATGAGCCAGCAGCAACCCACAACCCTTGAGAGTCAGAGTGGCATAGTTGTTAAGAGGTTAACCAATACCGGAGGCTAACTAGCCCCACCTTTTGTGTTTATTTTGAAGCAAAAACTTACATATGAAGCATCATTTTGTGCATATTTGTACTTACTTTGATATTAATTGTAAATGTACTTTGTACATGATTGTACTCATGTCAGTACAAATTGTAAATGCATAAAGTTGTGAAAATCACATCATATGAATCATTGCTTATAAAATTGTGTATTTATATGCTGTGGATAAAATTACCCACATTGTTCGTGGTTTAAGCCATTGCATACAGTTTTATATTGTTGCCAAATCTCCAGGGGGCACCTGGATATCTCCTGCTATTATAACTGATCTCCAAATGACCAAAGTGACCCCTGGAGAAAATGGCTGCTTTGGAGGGCAGAATCTAAGGCATTATACCAGTGGTGGCGAACCTATGGCACTCCAGATGTTCATGGACTACAATTCCCATCAGCCCCTGCTAGCATGGCCAATTGGCTGATGGGAATTGTAGTCCATCAACATCTGGAGTGCCATAGGTTTGCCATTATGGCATTATACCCTGCTGAGGGCAAACCAGTCAAGCCTGGCAGAGAAGTATTTGGAGAAGCAGAAGGAGCCAGCAACATGAAAGGGGGGGTGAGGGGGAAAGCATGGGTGGCAAAGTGAAGCTAGGTAGGGTGGCTGTGGGCAGAGGGAAGATGTCCTGGCCAAAGCTGTGCTCACTGGCAAATTTGTCCTGCTCTGGTAGTGAAGCAAATTAAAGTCATGCTAGAAGTTGGCCAATTGTACACAACTGGGAAGGAGTGAGAGTCCTTCCCCACCCACCCCATTGGGAACACCTGCAGGGGGTGGGGCCTGGCAGCTACAACAGGAGTTCCACCAGCAGCCCAAGGCAGCCAGCCTGTTCAGCCCTGCCTGGGACAGACCCTCCTGTTGGTCTGCCTGCCTGCCTGCCTGCCAAGCAGAAGTCCACCGGGTGAGCTGCCGCCTGCTGCCACTGGGAAGGAGTGAGAGTCCTTCCCCACCCACCCCATTGGGAACACACTTCCGTGGGGTGGGGCCTGGCATACAACAGGAGTTCCACCAGCAGCCCAAGGCAGCCAGCCTGTCTCAGCTCCTCCCTGCCTGGGACAGACCCTCCTGCTGGTCTGCCTGCCTGCCTGCCTGCCAAGCAGAAGTCCTCCGGTGAGCGGCAGCCTGCTGCAACTGGGAGGGAGTGAGAGTCCTTCCCCACCCACCCCATTGGGAACACCTTGCAGGTGGGGCCTGGCAAGGCAGCTACAACAGGAGTTCCACCAGCAGCCCAAGGCAGCCAGCCTGCTCAGCCCTGCCTGGGACAGACCCTCCTGTTGGTCTGCCTGCTTGGTGTGGTAGTAGTTAGCGAGGCTATAGGTTTTGGGGAGAGCGGCTGAACAATGGGGGCACCTACTTTGGGGCAGGGGATCCCGGTATTGATGGGACGGGGTAGATATAGCGGTAGGCGGCGGCCATATGATAGAAGACGAACAAGATACGGTCATGCTCGTTCGCCTTCTGACCTCCGACCTATCCCAAGAGACGACGGTGGCAGAGTTCAGGGTTACTCTGCTTCGTCGCTGGTGCTGATCAATGCCAGGTCCATCAACAATAAAACCGCTGTGCTCCGAGATTATCTCGAAGCCCAACAGATGGACCTGGCTTGTATCACTGAAACCTGGGTGCGTGAGGGTGAAACCGTCGCCTTAGGCGAAGTCACGCCACCCGGGTTCGCGTGCCTCCACCAGCCACGAACACAGGGCCGGGGGGGAGGTGTGGCGATGTTCATCCGTGATTCCATTCCCTTCAGGGCGGCCCCCATCCCAGAGATTGCCAGCATGGAGTGTGTCGGCCTAGAGTGGTTGGCCGTGGAGAGGATGGCGGTCCTCCTGGTGTACCGGTCGCCTAGCGCACCAGGGGACAGCCTGCTGCGGCTGCTGGAGGTGGTGGCGGACTGGGCATTGCGGTTCCCCAGTCTTATTGTTCTGGGGGACTTTAATGTCCATGCCGACACCGCCTCATGTACAGTGGCTGCGGACCTGGTGTCATCCATGGCGGCACTAGGCCTCTCCTTGGTAAGTTCTGGCCCCACTCATGAGGCCGGCCACACGCTGGATTTGGTCTTTGGTTTGGGGGTTAATATGGTCATATCCTCTACGGATAGAATGCCATGGTCTGACCATTACGCCTTGAAGGTTCGGATGGCCCTGCCACGCCAAACCCGTCTAGGCGAGGGGCTGATTTATGCCCGCCCGCGGAGACTTATGGATCCGATTGGTTTCCTGAATGCTCTGCGGGACCCTGAACCCGCCGGTACACTTGATGAGCAGGTGGAGGACTGGAATTCCCGGCTCTCCGATGCCATCGAGATTGTTGCTCCCCGGCGTCCTCTTCGCCCCCGTGTTCGGCAGGCTCCTTGGTATACCGAGGAGCTGCGCCATATGAAACGGATGCTTAGACGACTAGAGCGAGTGTGGCGGAAATCTCGCGACGGCGCTGCGCGAACATCTTATAGGACGTTTATGAAGGCCTATGAGATGGCAACGAAGGAGGCGAAGAGGGCTTTCTTCTCCTCCTCTCTTGCGTCTGCTAGCTCCCGCCCGGCGCAATTATTTCGTATAATTCGGTCTTTGACCTCCTTATCGGAAGGGTCTACAAATCATCGATTGGCTATTAGCTGTGAGGCATTCATGAGCTTTTTTGCAGATAAAGTCACGTTGCTTCGCCGGGACCTTCCCGCCACGTTATCTACAATTAGTGAACTGGAGGCTCCCTTGCCGTCTTCGGGCCCAAGTTTGGCCCAGTTCTCCCTGCTCTCCGAAGCCGCTGTTGACAGGGCCTTGGCTGCTGTTAGACCTACTACCTGTCCTCTGGATCCGTGCCCCTCCTGGCTTATAAAAGCTTGCCGGGCGGAGCTACGACCCCATCTGTTGAACATCATCAATGGCTCCCTTGAGCAAGGGGTCTTTCCGGATGGGTTGAAGGAGGCAGTGGTCCGCCCACTCTTGAAAAGACCATCGTTAGATCCAGGTGATCTGGCCAATTACCGCCCCGTCTCGAATCTTTCGTTTCTGGGGAAGGTAATTGAGAGAGTGGTGTTGGAGCAGCTTCAGGGTTTCCTGGATGACGCATTGGCTTTCGACCCCTTCCAGTCCGGCTTCCGTGCTGGGCATGGGACGGAGACCGCTCTTGTCGCCATCACAGACACGCTCCGTATGCAACTCGACCGGGGCGGATCGGCGCTGCTGGTTTTGTTAGATCTTACCGCAGCGTTTGATATGGTCGATCACGACCTTTTGACCCACCGCCTGGCCGCTTCCGGGGTACGGGGCACTGTCCTTCAGTGGATTGCCTCGTTTCTCCGGGACCGGAGTCAGCAAGTGTGGTGCGGGGATGAAGCCTCCCGGAGGTGCCCGCTTCAGTGCGGAGTACCGCAGGGAGCGCTGCTATCCCCGCTATTATTTAACATCTATATGCGACCACTTGCTCAGTTGGTGCGGAGCTCTGGGCTGATCTGTCATCAATATGCTGATGACACTCAGCTCATTCTGTTGATGGAGGGGGGAGCGGTTGCCGCCCCTGCGGCTCTCCAGCATTGTTTGGAGGCGGTAGCTGGTTGGTTGCAGCAGAGCAGGTTGCAACTGAATCCATCGAAGACGGAGATCCTCTGGCTAGACCGCAGGGGTGAGGTTAGGGATTTCCAGCCGCCGGTGTGGGAGGGGGTCTCATTGGCGCCGACCCCCTCTGTTCGCAGTCTGGGGGTCCACCTGGATTCGTCTCTCTCAATGGAGACCCAGGTGGCCCATACAACCCGGACTGCATTTTTCCATCTTCGCCAGGCCCGGCGGTTGGCTCCCTTCCTCTCCCAGGCGGATCTGGCCACTGTGATCCATGCAACGGTCACCTCCAGGCTGGACTATTGTAACTCGCTGTACGCCGGCCTTCCCTTGCGTTTGATTCGGAAGTTAAAACTGGTCCAACATGCGGCAGCACGCCTGCTCACAGGAGGCGCCTTCAGAGAACACATCCAGCCTGTGTTGCGACAGCTGCATTGGCTCCCGGTTGAATTCCGAATCATCTTCAAGGTGTGGGTTTTGACCTTTAAGGCTTTGCGCGGCCTGGGACCCTCGTACCTTTGGGACCGCATCACCCCATATGTCCCAACTCGGCCTCTGCGCTCTGCAGAGGCCAACCTACTGGTGGCCCCCGGCCCCTCTATGATGCGGCTGGCCTCCACGCGGGCCAGGACCTTTACGGCACTGGCCCCGGCCTGGTGGAACACCCTTCCTCCAGCTGTCCGGGCCCTGCGGGACCTGGGTGAGTTCCGCAGGGCCTGTAAGACTGTGTTGTTCCACCGGGCCTTTGGAGTGTCCAGCTGCTGATATGGTGCCCCCTTACTGCCCTGCCCCTAGGGCAGTTACATCAGGGTCCCCTCATATTGAGGGGTCCTGCCATCCCCCCTCATGGGGGTAGGTTTTAAATTGGGGTCGGACGCCTTTTATTATGTATTATGGTTTTTTGCTGTTTTATGAGTTTTAAGCTATTTTATGGATTACTATTAATGTTTGTTACCGCTGTTTTAAAGATTTTAGTGACTTGTTTTACCATGTTTTATGCTGTACACCGCCCAGAGCCCCTAGAGGATGGGGCGGCATAAAAGTTTAATAAATAAATAAAAAATAAATAAACATGTCTGCTGTGCAACAGGGCGAAATGTCCATCGCAGCAAGATTTCTTGCAGGGACATATTTCCTGGAGCCCAACTATCACTTTCCATTCTCTTCGTGGCAAGCAAGACCACTTCTAGCACTACTTTAATTTGCTTCGCTGCCAGAACAGGACAGATTTGCCAGTGAGCACAGCTTTGCCTCGAACATAGCTCGATAAAATAATAACAGAGAAGGCTTTTCCAAGTAATAGTGTGAGCAGGGTCTCTTTTTAGCTCCACCCTACCTCCCGCACTCTATTTTCACCCTCTCCAATGATTGGGAGGGCTTTAAAAAACTTTATTTCAAACCAGCCTTTCTTTTAAAATGAACCTCTCAGTATTAAAAGGAGAGGTGCTTGCATTGTAGCTCAATATAGCAGAATGCTCTGCAAGTTGGAAACAGCAACATCAGAGAAGGACTGAGTCCTTGCAGGATCCTGGCCTCATAAGAAAGGGCCTCCTAGATAAACCCTGCCTTGGGCTTAGCTCTGCTTGGATATAATATGTGTGATTTCCCTGGGAAGCTCTATGCACCTGGTTCTCTGTTTCACGCCTTGAACCTCCATTCCTAGCCTGCCTGCCTCCCTTCTGAACTACCTGACCTTGGACTACCTGACCATGCCTGTGGCTGCCACCTGCCCTGACCTCGAACTGTCTGAATGTGAAGTCTCGAACCCTGAAGCAATAAATGGACTCTGTATTGTTGATCAGTAGCATTTATTGATAGGCATCGAAGCACCCAGCTAGACAAAGCCAGTTCTGGCGACCCTGGCTTTTGCCCTCCCCTTTATTCCAATGTTAGTTCCCCCTCCCATTTTCCCAAGAAATGTGAGAAAGTGTTAATTTGGAGCTGAGGCACCCCCAAGGTCGGCAACAGATAGAGATAGAGAGCCACCTAGCATCCTGCCCCCACAAGATAACGGAAACAATCCCGGTTCTCATGAGACCAAAGTGTCAGGGGAGAGCCTAGTTATTTACTCAGTGTGTGAAGCCATAAATTAAAGATCAAGGAAAGAATGCCCCAGAGTGGCAGTGGTAACATATAGCTGGCTGGTTACATGTATCTTGTAGCAATTATATTGAGTTAGGAATGCATCTCAATCATCTAGATCAGGGGTAGGGAACCTGCGGCTCTCCAGATGTTCAGGAACTACAATTCCCATCAGCCTCTGTCAGCATGGCCAATTGGCAGACATCTAGATACCTAGATACAATCCCCGACACTGACAAACCACAGCTGATGCCTGCCTGCAGCACATGCGCATACTATATAGGTTTATGGGAAATAACCTTTATAGCTATCCTGAAATGTAGCTTTATTTCTAATTCGTTTCATATTAAACATAACACAAAGTATCACGACTCCCTGGAAGGATAGATTTTAATGAGTCTTACAATTGCTTTCATTCTTTATAAGAAGGTTTGTGCATACCCAAAGACCAATATGTTTATTGCAGAATAATTGATGAAAAAGAATTCCACAGTAGATATAATTGCTTTAACTAACGGCCCAATCCAAAAAGAGGAGGGGTTGCAGCAGCAGCAGCAGCAGAAGCAGCAGCAGAAGCAGAAGCAGAAGAAGAAGCAGAGGAGGAGGAGGAGGAGGAGGAGGAGGAGGAGTTTGGATGTATATCCCCCCTTTCTCTCCTGTAGGAGACTCAAAGGGGCTGACAGTCTCCTTGCCCTTCCCCCCTCACAACAAACACCCTGTGAGGTGAGTGGGGCTGAGAGAGCTCCGAAAAGCTGTGACTAGCCCAAGGTCACCCAGCTGGCACGTGTTGGAGTGCACAGGCTAATCTGAATTCCCCAGATAAGCCTCCACAGCTCAAGCGGCAGAGTGGGGAATCAAACCATCAAACCATTACACCATGGAAGCAGTGCATGCCTGCACTGGCAGACTTCACCTTCCCGAGGCACTGGCAGAGAGGCAGAAACACTGATGGGTGGTCATTGATGTGCTCCACAGCACCCAGACTGGGTTCTAGTGTTACTACATTGTATGGATTTTTATTGGTATTACAATGCTATGCCTTTGTTGCTATATTTTTGACATTATGTTTATAATGTTATGATCCTATGCTTATTGACCCTATATTTATTGATGTGTTTATTGCTGTACGACGTTATGATTTATGATGCTATATTATGATTTATGATGTTATGTTTATTGACCCTATGTTATTGATACATTTACTAGTGGTTGTTCTACGATATTATGTTTATTGATGTTGTTATTATGTTGCTGTGCGCTGCCCTGAGTGTTTCGGGGGAGGGTGGTATATTAATGGTTGTTCTACAACAGTGGTGGAGAACCTATGGCACTCCAGATGTTCATGGACTACAGTTCACATCAGCCCCTGCCAGCATTGCCAATTGGCCATGCTAGCAGGGGCTGATGGGAATTGTAGTTCATGAACATCTGGAGTGCCATAGGTTCGCCACCACGGTTCTACAATGTTATGTTTATTGATATTGTTATTATGTTGTTGTGCACTGCCCTGAGCTTTCTGGAAGAGGGTGGTATATGAATTAAATATGCCATACCGGACACAGCGCCAGTGGCGAAGCTGCAACGGGACAGGGGCGCCGCGCCTCGGGCGCGTGCCATTTGTGTCATGGGGGGTGGAAAATCGCCCCCCAGAACACCCCCTGTCAGGGGTCCCCATGGGGCGCTCATGGGCAGGTCATGCCCTGGGCGCAGTTCCCTTTCCCTCCACCCCTGCACAGCACCCAGCTCCACATCAGCACTCTCGTGCTGCTGCTAGTCCCAGGGGTTGAGCTGACGTTAGTAGGCTTCCACCCTGGGTTTGCAGCAGTTATGCTGTGGCCCCAGCTCTCGGACTTATGTCACCCTTTTGGGTGGTGTAAGTCCATTGAGCCCAATGGAGGGCTCTCTGGTGGGAGAAGGTTTTTTGTCTCCCTGCACCACCAGAAAGCCCTCTTGGAGGCAGTCGGGTGTCACCGCATCCCACTGCCTGGGCTCCAGATGGTGCTGCCCGGTTTAAAAAGTTGTTGCTGTGACTGTTAGTCTCTGCCTATCTTGTAGCGTAGGAGGTTAAGAGCTCGTGTATCTAATCTGGAGGAACCGGGTTTGATTCCCAGCTCTGCCACCTGAGCTGTGGAGGCTTATCTGGGGAATTCAGATTAGCCTGCGCACTCCCACATTCGCCAGCTGGGTGATCTTGGGCTAGTCACAGCTTCTCGGAGCTCTCTCAGCCCCACCTGCCTCACAGGGTGTTTGTTGTGAGGGGGGAAGGGCAAGGAGATTGTAAGCCCCTTTGAGTCTCCTGCAGGAGAGAAAGGGGGATATAAATCCAAACTCCTCCTCCTCCTCCTCCTCCTCCTCCTCCTCCTCCTCTTCTTCTTCTTCTTCTTCTTCTTCTTCTTCCTCTTCCTCTTCCTCTTCCTCTTCTTCTATATTTGAGTTTTGCACAGAATGTCTCCAACTGAACTATTTATGTTTGCATGCACTACTAACCCCACAGTTCACAGTTTCTTCCCTCTATATCCATGTGTGCTGCTGTACCTTGTGAATAAGCAGTTACTTCATGCAACTCACAAAGTATGTACACTTGTGCTACAATGAATCTGTTAGACTTACTAGTGGCACAAGGTGGCAGGAAATCCAAGTTATAATCCTGGCTCAGCCACAATGATCACTAGCAAAACAGAACTAAGCACTCCAAGGGGCTCAGAAGAGCGTCTAGGGTTGCATTAAGAGTATTAGGGTTGGAGCGTTGTGGGATTTCCAGGCTGTATGGCCGTGTTCCAGTCGCAGTTTCTCCTGAAGTTTCGCCTGCATCTGTGGGTGGCATCTTCAGAGGATTTTCTGAAGATGCCACCCACATATGCAGGCGAAATGTTGGGAGAAAATGCTACTAGAACACGGCCATACAGCCTGGAAACCACACAACACCCCAAATTAAATCCTCTATGGCAGGACTCCCCTGGCAGTTTGCTTCCCTGGTCCGATAGCCTCATATGCATCTAGAAGTCTCTCAGGATGTGGTGACAGCCTAGCAACACAGAACACATCTGGAAATTAATTTAAAAAATAAGGAACCTGAAGTTTGGGTCCAGGTTGAACTTTTCTATCTCTTTGGAATTACAAAGGACATATTGAAGTCCTGTCCAGGATCTCAGTGGGGACAATTCTGTTCATTGTAATATCAACACATGCTGGAAATGGTATTGTCCTCTGCTAGGGCAGGGATGTATAAGGAAGCTTATAAAAGATTCTTGAATCAAGAGAGTAGCAACACTTTTTATTGCCTAACAACAAATTTCTGTCAGTTCTCATTTAAATTAACAAGCATTTCCAGCACTCAGTCATGGCATTGCAGAATTAAAAAAAAAAAATTTCAGAACACACACAAAAACAAGAGAACAAATTATGACAATTGTTATCAAGGGCTGTGAAGTAAGTAAAGAGAGTGACCGACAACTAGTAAGGAGGAATACATTTTTGCACGCCTGTTGACTGTTATAGACTTAGAAACATGTGATTCTGCTTAGAAATAGACAGTAAAGTAAAATGGACAGGCAAAGAAGCATCTTTAATTCACTTTTCACAATATCTAGCTAATTTAAAAAGAAAAAAAGCCTTATTTTGTCCCTCCCACTTTTGATCATTTGCAAACTTGGCAGATTTACAAACAGTCTGTGCACTACAAACACAATTTGGAAATAAAGTTTAGGGTTCTTGCTGTCTCAAGGACTGTCATTTTTAACACAACTGTCTTTCCTCTTTCAACTCCCAGCAACCATTATTCCTTTAAGATGAATCATAAAGCGTTAGGGCTGTCTGAATTATTTTCCTGGCAGTTTGAGATTCGTCCCTCTCTTTCAGCAAAACTGAATGCATTAAACTCCACAGTTTCTCTGTATGCTGCCAAACAAGATTTTCATCATGATTTTTTAAAAAAAAACTGTGGAGGGAAAAACTGAATTATTTCAGTCCAGTTCTTTGCACTGTCCTTTGTAGATGCCACACAAGAGTTCTTAGCCCCCACACAGCATAAATCAACAGGCTTTGCTTCTCTAGGAACACAACCAACCACCTTGGTCCGTATTTTAAAGTTTGAGAGGCTGGACCAAAGGATGCTAAGGACGCAGATGTTGCCCGCTTTGGTAAAGATGCTGTGCGATTCAGAGAAAGCAGCTCTTTCCTTCTCCCCCTGACAGTCGCTGCACGGAAAGACTCACAACTTAATGTAACCTGCCTCGCTCGTTGCAAGCTGGCGCCTCATCTCAAGCCACAGAAATTAACGACAACGCACATGCTAACCTTTTGAAGGCCAAGTCCACAGGCGCGCTTCAGGAGTCTTGGGAAATGCACAGGAACACAAAAGGACTCCAAGTCTTCTGTTCAGTTTCCTTGGCTTTCATCCCCCCCCCCCCTCCCCGCTCACCTTTCAGAGACTGATGCACAGAGAGCTTTCTGGTGGGTGGTGGGCTTTGGGGCGGGGAGGGAGGAAGAGGGCGATTCCAACCCACACTTGGCGTGGGAAGAGTTTTAATGGTTCTAGCTGGTAATATGGTTTCCTGCTACGGTGTCTGTACTACTGCAGCTCTGTGTGGGCGTAAAGAAATGACACGACTGGGTTTCAAACCATTAGAGCAACATTTGCAAACAGATAAAAAAAACACATAACCATCAGGTAAGGATGAAAAAAAAATCTCTTTCCTTTTTCCCCCTTTAAAGGGGCAGTAGAGCTAATGCCTTTCTGTTCCATCAACATTCGTCTTTCTGGAGCCCAGAAGAAGAAGAGGAAGAAGAGGAAGAAGAGGAAGAAGAGGAGGAAGAGGAAGAAGAGGAGGAAGAGGAGGAGGAGTTTGGATTTATATCCCCCTTTCTCTCCTATAGGAGACTCAGAGGGGCTTACAATCTCCTTGCCCTTCCCCCCTCACAACAAACACTCTGTGAGGTATGTGGGGCTGAGAGAGCTCCAGAAAGCTGTGACTAGCCCAAGGTCACCCACCTGGCATGTGTGGGAGTGCATAGGCCAGGGGTAGGGAACCTGTGGCTCTCCAGATGTTCAGGAACTACAATTCCCATCAGCCCCTACCAGCATGGCCAATTGGGAATTGTAGTTCCTGAACATCTGGAGAGCCACAGGTTCCCTACCCCCCCCCACCCCCCCCCCCCCCAAACCCCCCCCCCCCCCCCCCCCCCCCCCCCCCCCCCCCCCCCCCCCCCCCCCCCCCCCCCCCCCACCCCCCCCCCCCCCCCCCCCCCCCCCCTCCCCACCCCCCCCCCCCCCCGCCCCCCCCTCCCCCCCCCCCCCCCCCCCCCACCCCCCCCGCCCCACAACCCCCCTCCCCCCCACCCCCCCCCCCCCCCCCCCCCCCCCCCCCCCACCCCCCCCCCCCCCCACCCCCCCCCCCCCCCACGCCCCCCCCCCCCCACCCCCCCCGCCCCCCCCTCCCCCCTCCCCCCACCCCCCCCCCCCCCCACCCCCCCCCCCCCCCACCCCCCCCCCCCCCCACCCCCCCCCCCCCCCACCCCCCCCCCCCCCCACCCCCCCCCCCCCCCACCCCCCCCCCCCCCCACCCCCCCCCCCCCCCACCCCCCCCCCCCCCCACCCCCCCCCCCCCCCACCCCCCCCCCCCCCCACCCCCCCCCCCCCCCACCCCCCCCCCCCCCCACCCCCCCCCCCCCCCACCCCCCCCCCCCCCCACCCCCCCCCCCCCCCACCCCCCCCCCCCCCCACCCCCCCCCCCCCCCACCCCCCCCCCCCCCCACCCCCCCCCCCCCCCACCCCCCCCCCCCCCCACCCCCCCCCCCCCCCACCCCCCCCCCCCCCCACCCCCCCCCCCCCCCACCCCCCCCCCCCCCCACCCCCCCCCCCCCCCACCCCCCCCCCCCCCCACCCCCCCCCCCCCCCACCCCCCCCCCCCCCCACCCCCCCCCCCCCCCACCCCCCCCCCCCCCCACCCCCCCCCCCCCCCACCCCCCCCCCCCCCCACCCCCCCCCCCCCCCACCCCCCCCCCCCCCCACCCCCCCCCCCCCCCACCCCCCCCCCCCCCCACCCCCCCCCCCCCCCACCCCCCCCCCCCCCCACCCCCCCCCCCCCCCACCCCCCCCCCCCCCCACCCCCCCCCCCCCCCACCCCCCCCCCCCCCCACCCCCCCCCCCCCCCACCCCCCCCCCCCCCCACCCCCCCCCCCCCCCACCCCCCCCCCCCCCCACCCCCCCCCCCCCCCACCCCCCCCCCCCCCCACCCCCCCCCCCCCCCACCCCCCCCCCCCCCCACCCCCCCCCCCCCCCACCCCCCCCCCCCCCCACCCCCCCCCCCCCCCACCCCCCCCCCCCCCCACCCCCCCCCCCCCCCACCCCCCCCCCCCCCCACCCCCCCCCCCCCCCACCCCCCCCCCCCCCCACCCCCCCCCCCCCCCACCCCCCCCCCCCCCCACCCCCCCCCCCCCCCACCCCCCCCCCCCCCCACCCCCCCCCCCCCCCACCCCCCCCCCCCCCCACCCCCCCCCCCCCCCACCCCCCCCCCCCCCCACCCCCCCCCCCCCCCACCCCCCCCCCCCCCCACCCCCCCCCCCCCCCACCCCCCCCCCCCCCCACCCCCCCCCCCCCCCACCCCCCCCCCCCCCCACCCCCCCCCCCCCCCACCCCCCCCCCCCCCCACCCCCCCCCCCCCCCACCCCCCCCCCCCCCCACCCCCCCCCCCCCCCACCCCCCCCCCCCCCCACCCCCCCCCCCCCCCACCCCCCCCCCCCCCCACCCCCCCCCCCCCCCACCCCCCCCCCCCCCCACCCCCCCCCCCCCCCACCCCCCCCCCCCCCCACCCCCCCCCCCCCCCACCCCCCCCCCCCCCCACCCCCCCCCCCCCCCACCCCCCCCCCCCCCCACCCCCCCCCCCCCCCACCCCCCCCCCCCCCCACCCCCCCCCCCCCCCACCCCCCCCCCCCCCCACCCCCCCCCCCCCCCACCCCCCCCCCCCCCCACCCCCCCCCCCCCCCACCCCCCCCCCCCCCCACCCCCCCCCCCCCCCACCCCCCCCCCCCCCCACCCCCCCCCCCCCCCACCCCCCCCCCCCCCCACCCCCCCCCCCCCCCACCCCCCCCCCCCCCCACCCCCCCCCCCCCCCACCCCCCCCCCCCCCCACCCCCCCCCCCCCCCACCCCCCCCCCCCCCCACCCCCCCCCCCCCCCACCCCCCCCCCCCCCCACCCCCCCCCCCCCCCACCCCCCCCCCCCCCCACCCCCCCCCCCCCCCACCCCCCCCCCCCCCCACCCCCCCCCCCCCCCACCCCCCCCCCCCCCCACCCCCCCCCCCCCCCACCCCCCCCCCCCCCCACCCCCCCCCCCCCCCACCCCCCCCCCCCCCCACCCCCCCCCCCCCCCACCCCCCCCCCCCCCCACCCCCCCCCCCCCCCACCCCCCCCCCCCCCCACCCCCCCCCCCCCCCACCCCCCCCCCCCCCCACCCCCCCCCCCCCCCACCCCCCCCCCCCCCCACCCCCCCCCCCCCCCACCCCCCCCCCCCCCCACCCCCCCCCCCCCCCACCCCCCCCCCCCCCCACCCCCCCCCCCCCCCACCCCCCCCCCCCCCCACCCCCCCCCCCCCCCACCCCCCCCCCCCCCCACCCCCCCCCCCCCCCACCCCCCCCCCCCCCCACCCCCCCCCCCCCCCACCCCCCCCCCCCCCCACCCCCCCCCCCCCCCACCCCCCCCCCCCCCCACCCCCCCCCCCCCCCACCCCCCCCCCCCCCCACCCCCCCCCCCCCCCACCCCCCCCCCCCCCCACCCCCCCCCCCCCCCACCCCCCCCCCCCCCCACCCCCCCCCCCCCCCACCCCCCCCCCCCCCCACCCCCCCCCCCCCCCACCCCCCCCCCCCCCCACCCCCCCCCCCCCCCACCCCCCCCCCCCCCCACCCCCCCCCCCCCCCACCCCCCCCCCCCCCCACCCCCCCCCCCCCCCACCCCCCCCCCCCCCCACCCCCCCCCCCCCCCACCCCCCCCCCCCCCCACCCCCCCCCCCCCCCACCCCCCCCCCCCCCCACCCCCCCCCCCCCCCACCCCCCCCCCCCCCCACCCCCCCCCCCCCCCACCCCCCCCCCCCCCCACCCCCCCCCCCCCCCACCCCCCCCCCCCCCCACCCCCCCCCCCCCCCACCCCCCCCCCCCCCCACCCCCCCCCCCCCCCACCCCCCCCCCCCCCCACCCCCCCCCCCCCCCACCCCCCCCCCCCCCCACCCCCCCCCCCCCCCACCCCCCCCCCCCCCCACCCCCCCCCCCCCCCACCCCCCCCCCCCCCCACCCCCCCCCCCCCCCACCCCCCCCCCCCCCCACCCCCCCCCCCCCCCACCCCCCCCCCCCCCCACCCCCCCCCCCCCCCACCCCCCCCCCCCCCCACCCCCCCCCCCCCCCACCCCCCCCCCCCCCCACCCCCCCCCCCCCCCACCCCCCCCCCCCCCCACCCCCCCCCCCCCCCACCCCCCCCCCCCCCCACCCCCCCCCCCCCCCACCCCCCCCCCCCCCCACCCCCCCCCCCCCCCACCCCCCCCCCCCCCCACCCCCCCCCCCCCCCACCCCCCCCCCCCCCCACCCCCCCCCCCCCCCACCCCCCCCCCCCCCCACCCCCCCCCCCCCCCACCCCCCCCCCCCCCCACCCCCCCCCCCCCCCACCCCCCCCCCCCCCCACCCCCCCCCCCCCCCACCCCCCCCCCCCCCCACCCCCCCCCCCCCCCACCCCCCCCCCCCCCCACCCCCCCCCCCCCCCACCCCCCCCCCCCCCCACCCCCCCCCCCCCCCACCCCCCCCCCCCCCCACCCCCCCCCCCCCCCACCCCCCCCCCCCCCCACCCCCCCCCCCCCCCACCCCCCCCCCCCCCCACCCCCCCCCCCCCCCACCCCCCCCCCCCCCCACCCCCCCCCCCCCCCACCCCCCCCCCCCCCCACCCCCCCCCCCCCCCACCCCCCCCCCCCCCCACCCCCCCCCCCCCCCACCCCCCCCCCCCCCCACCCCCCCCCCCCCCCACCCCCCCCCCCCCCCACCCCCCCCCCCCCCCACCCCCCCCCCCCCCCACCCCCCCCCCCCCCCACCCCCCCCCCCCCCCACCCCCCCCCCCCCCCACCCCCCCCCCCCCCCACCCCCCCCCCCCCCCACCCCCCCCCCCCCCCACCCCCCCCCCCCCCCACCCCCCCCCCCCCCCACCCCCCCCCCCCCCCACCCCCCCCCCCCCCCACCCCCCCCCCCCCCCACCCCCCCCCCCCCCCACCCCCCCCCCCCCCCACCCCCCCCCCCCCCCACCCCCCCCCCCCCCCACCCCCCCCCCCCCCCACCCCCCCCCCCCCCCACCCCCCCCCCCCCCCACCCCCCCCCCCCCCCACCCCCCCCCCCCCCCACCCCCCCCCCCCCCCACCCCCCCCCCCCCCCACCCCCCCCCCCCCCCACCCCCCCCCCCCCCCACCCCCCCCCCCCCCCACCCCCCCCCCCCCCCACCCCCCCCCCCCCCCACCCCCCCCCCCCCCCACCCCCCCCCCCCCCCACCCCCCCCCCCCCCCACCCCCCCCCCCCCCCACCCCCCCCCCCCCCCACCCCCCCCCCCCCCCACCCCCCCCCCCCCCCACCCCCCCCCCCCCCCACCCCCCCCCCCCCCCACCCCCCCCCCCCCCCACCCCCCCCCCCCCCCACCCCCCCCCCCCCCCACCCCCCCCCCCCCCCACCCCCCCCCCCCCCCACCCCCCCCCCCCCCCACCCCCCCCCCCCCCCACCCCCCCCCCCCCCCACCCCCCCCCCCCCCCACCCCCCCCCCCCCCCACCCCCCCCCCCCCCCACCCCCCCCCCCCCCCACCCCCCCCCCCCCCCACCCCCCCCCCCCCCCACCCCCCCCCCCCCCCACCCCCCCCCCCCCCCACCCCCCCCCCCCCCCACCCCCCCCCCCCCCCACCCCCCCCCCCCCCCACCCCCCCCCCCCCCCACCCCCCCCCCCCCCCACCCCCCCCCCCCCCCACCCCCCCCCCCCCCCACCCCCCCCCCCCCCCACCCCCCCCCCCCCCCACCCCCCCCCCCCCCCACCCCCCCCCCCCCCCACCCCCCCCCCCCCCCACCCCCCCCCCCCCCCACCCCCCCCCCCCCCCACCCCCCCCCCCCCCCACCCCCCCCCCCCCCCACCCCCCCCCCCCCCCACCCCCCCCCCCCCCCACCCCCCCCCCCCCCCACCCCCCCCCCCCCCCACCCCCCCCCCCCCCCACCCCCCCCCCCCCCCACCCCCCCCCCCCCCCACCCCCCCCCCCCCCCACCCCCCCCCCCCCCCACCCCCCCCCCCCCCCACCCCCCCCCCCCCCCACCCCCCCCCCCCCCCACCCCCCCCCCCCCCCACCCCCCCCCCCCCCCACCCCCCCCCCCCCCCACCCCCCCCCCCCCCCACCCCCCCCCCCCCCCACCCCCCCCCCCCCCCACCCCCCCCCCCCCCCACCCCCCCCCCCCCCCACCCCCCCCCCCCCCCACCCCCCCCCCCCCCCACCCCCCCCCCCCCCCACCCCCCCCCCCCCCCACCCCCCCCCCCCCCCACCCCCCCCCCCCCCCACCCCCCCCCCCCCCCACCCCCCCCCCCCCCCACCCCCCCCCCCCCCCACCCCCCCCCCCCCCCACCCCCCCCCCCCCCCACCCCCCCCCCCCCCCACCCCCCCCCCCCCCCACCCCCCCCCCCCCCCACCCCCCCCCCCCCCCACCCCCCCCCCCCCCCACCCCCCCCCCCCCCCACCCCCCCCCCCCCCCACCCCCCCCCCCCCCCACCCCCCCCCCCCCCCACCCCCCCCCCCCCCCACCCCCCCCCCCCCCCACCCCCCCCCCCCCCCACCCCCCCCCCCCCCCACCCCCCCCCCCCCCCACCCCCCCCCCCCCCCACCCCCCCCCCCCCCCACCCCCCCCCCCCCCCACCCCCCCCCCCCCCCACCCCCCCCCCCCCCCACCCCCCCCCCCCCCCACCCCCCCCCCCCCCCACCCCCCCCCCCCCCCACCCCCCCCCCCCCCCACCCCCCCCCCCCCCCACCCCCCCCCCCCCCCACCCCCCCCCCCCCCCACCCCCCCCCCCCCCCACCCCCCCCCCCCCCCACCCCCCCCCCCCCCCACCCCCCCCCCCCCCCACCCCCCCCCCCCCCCACCCCCCCCCCCCCCCACCCCCCCCCCCCCCCACCCCCCCCCCCCCCCACCCCCCCCCCCCCCCACCCCCCCCCCCCCCCACCCCCCCCCCCCCCCACCCCCCCCCCCCCCCACCCCCCCCCCCCCCCACCCCCCCCCCCCCCCACCCCCCCCCCCCCCCACCCCCCCCCCCCCCCACCCCCCCCCCCCCCCACCCCCCCCCCCCCCCACCCCCCCCCCCCCCCACCCCCCCCCCCCCCCACCCCCCCCCCCCCCCACCCCCCCCCCCCCCCACCCCCCCCCCCCCCCACCCCCCCCCCCCCCCACCCCCCCCCCCCCCCACCCCCCCCCCCCCCCACCCCCCCCCCCCCCCACCCCCCCCCCCCCCCACCCCCCCCCCCCCCCACCCCCCCCCCCCCCCACCCCCCCCCCCCCCCACCCCCCCCCCCCCCCACCCCCCCCCCCCCCCACCCCCCCCCCCCCCCACCCCCCCCCCCCCCCACCCCCCCCCCCCCCCACCCCCCCCCCCCCCCACCCCCCCCCCCCCCCACCCCCCCCCCCCCCCACCCCCCCCCCCCCCCACCCCCCCCCCCCCCCACCCCCCCCCCCCCCCACCCCCCCCCCCCCCCACCCCCCCCCCCCCCCACCCCCCCCCCCCCCCACCCCCCCCCCCCCCCACCCCCCCCCCCCCCCACCCCCCCCCCCCCCCACCCCCCCCCCCCCCCACCCCCCCCCCCCCCCACCCCCCCCCCCCCCCACCCCCCCCCCCCCCCACCCCCCCCCCCCCCCACCCCCCCCCCCCCCCACCCCCCCCCCCCCCCACCCCCCCCCCCCCCCACCCCCCCCCCCCCCCACCCCCCCCCCCCCCCACCCCCCCCCCCCCCCACCCCCCCCCCCCCCCACCCCCCCCCCCCCCCACCCCCCCCCCCCCCCACCCCCCCCCCCCCCCACCCCCCCCCCCCCCCACCCCCCCCCCCCCCCACCCCCCCCCCCCCCCACCCCCCCCCCCCCCCACCCCCCCCCCCCCCCACCCCCCCCCCCCCCCACCCCCCCCCCCCCCCACCCCCCCCCCCCCCCACCCCCCCCCCCCCCCACCCCCCCCCCCCCCCACCCCCCCCCCCCCCCACCCCCCCCCCCCCCCACCCCCCCCCCCCCCCACCCCCCCCCCCCCCCACCCCCCCCCCCCCCCACCCCCCCCCCCCCCCACCCCCCCCCCCCCCCACCCCCCCCCCCCCCCACCCCCCCCCCCCCCCACCCCCCCCCCCCCCCACCCCCCCCCCCCCCCACCCCCCCCCCCCCCCACCCCCCCCCCCCCCCACCCCCCCCCCCCCCCACCCCCCCCCCCCCCCACCCCCCCCCCCCCCCACCCCCCCCCCCCCCCACCCCCCCCCCCCCCCACCCCCCCCCCCCCCCACCCCCCCCCCCCCCCACCCCCCCCCCCCCCCACCCCCCCCCCCCCCCACCCCCCCCCCCCCCCACCCCCCCCCCCCCCCACCCCCCCCCCCCCCCACCCCCCCCCCCCCCCACCCCCCCCCCCCCCCACCCCCCCCCCCCCCCACCCCCCCCCCCCCCCACCCCCCCCCCCCCCCACCCCCCCCCCCCCCCACCCCCCCCCCCCCCCACCCCCCCCCCCCCCCACCCCCCCCCCCCCCCACCCCCCCCCCCCCCCACCCCCCCCCCCCCCCACCCCCCCCCCCCCCCACCCCCCCCCCCCCCCACCCCCCCCCCCCCCCACCCCCCCCCCCCCCCACCCCCCCCCCCCCCCACCCCCCCCCCCCCCCACCCCCCCCCCCCCCCACCCCCCCCCCCCCCCACCCCCCCCCCCCCCCACCCCCCCCCCCCCCCACCCCCCCCCCCCCCCACCCCCCCCCCCCCCCACCCCCCCCCCCCCCCACCCCCCCCCCCCCCCACCCCCCCCCCCCCCCACCCCCCCCCCCCCCCACCCCCCCCCCCCCCCACCCCCCCCCCCCCCCACCCCCCCCCCCCCCCACCCCCCCCCCCCCCCACCCCCCCCCCCCCCCACCCCCCCCCCCCCCCACCCCCCCCCCCCCCCACCCCCCCCCCCCCCCACCCCCCCCCCCCCCCACCCCCCCCCCCCCCCACCCCCCCCCCCCCCCACCCCCCCCCCCCCCCACCCCCCCCCCCCCCCACCCCCCCCCCCCCCCACCCCCCCCCCCCCCCACCCCCCCCCCCCCCCACCCCCCCCCCCCCCCACCCCCCCCCCCCCCCACCCCCCCCCCCCCCCACCCCCCCCCCCCCCCACCCCCCCCCCCCCCCACCCCCCCCCCCCCCCACCCCCCCCCCCCCCCACCCCCCCCCCCCCCCACCCCCCCCCCCCCCCACCCCCCCCCCCCCCCACCCCCCCCCCCCCCCACCCCCCCCCCCCCCCACCCCCCCCCCCCCCCACCCCCCCCCCCCCCCACCCCCCCCCCCCCCCACCCCCCCCCCCCCCCACCCCCCCCCCCCCCCACCCCCCCCCCCCCCCACCCCCCCCCCCCCCCACCCCCCCCCCCCCCCACCCCCCCCCCCCCCCACCCCCCCCCCCCCCCACCCCCCCCCCCCCCCACCCCCCCCCCCCCCCACCCCCCCCCCCCCCCACCCCCCCCCCCCCCCACCCCCCCCCCCCCCCACCCCCCCCCCCCCCCACCCCCCCCCCCCCCCACCCCCCCCCCCCCCCACCCCCCCCCCCCCCCACCCCCCCCCCCCCCCACCCCCCCCCCCCCCCACCCCCCCCCCCCCCCACCCCCCCCCCCCCCCACCCCCCCCCCCCCCCACCCCCCCCCCCCCCCACCCCCCCCCCCCCCCACCCCCCCCCCCCCCCACCCCCCCCCCCCCCCACCCCCCCCCCCCCCCACCCCCCCCCCCCCCCACCCCCCCCCCCCCCCACCCCCCCCCCCCCCCACCCCCCCCCCCCCCCACCCCCCCCCCCCCCCACCCCCCCCCCCCCCCACCCCCCCCCCCCCCCACCCCCCCCCCCCCCCACCCCCCCCCCCCCCCACCCCCCCCCCCCCCCACCCCCCCCCCCCCCCACCCCCCCCCCCCCCCACCCCCCCCCCCCCCCACCCCCCCCCCCCCCCACCCCCCCCCCCCCCCACCCCCCCCCCCCCCCACCCCCCCCCCCCCCCACCCCCCCCCCCCCCCACCCCCCCCCCCCCCCACCCCCCCCCCCCCCCACCCCCCCCCCCCCCCACCCCCCCCCCCCCCCACCCCCCCCCCCCCCCACCCCCCCCCCCCCCCACCCCCCCCCCCCCCCACCCCCCCCCCCCCCCACCCCCCCCCCCCCCCACCCCCCCCCCCCCCCACCCCCCCCCCCCCCCACCCCCCCCCCCCCCCACCCCCCCCCCCCCCCACCCCCCCCCCCCCCCACCCCCCCCCCCCCCCACCCCCCCCCCCCCCCACCCCCCCCCCCCCCCACCCCCCCCCCCCCCCACCCCCCCCCCCCCCCACCCCCCCCCCCCCCCACCCCCCCCCCCCCCCACCCCCCCCCCCCCCCACCCCCCCCCCCCCCCACCCCCCCCCCCCCCCACCCCCCCCCCCCCCCACCCCCCCCCCCCCCCACCCCCCCCCCCCCCCACCCCCCCCCCCCCCCACCCCCCCCCCCCCCCACCCCCCCCCCCCCCCACCCCCCCCCCCCCCCACCCCCCCCCCCCCCCACCCCCCCCCCCCCCCACCCCCCCCCCCCCCCACCCCCCCCCCCCCCCACCCCCCCCCCCCCCCACCCCCCCCCCCCCCCACCCCCCCCCCCCCCCACCCCCCCCCCCCCCCACCCCCCCCCCCCCCCACCCCCCCCCCCCCCCACCCCCCCCCCCCCCCACCCCCCCCCCCCCCCACCCCCCCCCCCCCCCACCCCCCCCCCCCCCCACCCCCCCCCCCCCCCACCCCCCCCCCCCCCCACCCCCCCCCCCCCCCACCCCCCCCCCCCCCCACCCCCCCCCCCCCCCACCCCCCCCCCCCCCCACCCCCCCCCCCCCCCACCCCCCCCCCCCCCCACCCCCCCCCCCCCCCACCCCCCCCCCCCCCCACCCCCCCCCCCCCCCACCCCCCCCCCCCCCCACCCCCCCCCCCCCCCACCCCCCCCCCCCCCCACCCCCCCCCCCCCCCACCCCCCCCCCCCCCCACCCCCCCCCCCCCCCACCCCCCCCCCCCCCCACCCCCCCCCCCCCCCACCCCCCCCCCCCCCCACCCCCCCCCCCCCCCACCCCCCCCCCCCCCCACCCCCCCCCCCCCCCACCCCCCCCCCCCCCCACCCCCCCCCCCCCCCACCCCCCCCCCCCCCCACCCCCCCCCCCCCCCACCCCCCCCCCCCCCCACCCCCCCCCCCCCCCACCCCCCCCCCCCCCCACCCCCCCCCCCCCCCACCCCCCCCCCCCCCCACCCCCCCCCCCCCCCACCCCCCCCCCCCCCCACCCCCCCCCCCCCCCACCCCCCCCCCCCCCCACCCCCCCCCCCCCCCACCCCCCCCCCCCCCCACCCCCCCCCCCCCCCACCCCCCCCCCCCCCCACCCCCCCCCCCCCCCACCCCCCCCCCCCCCCACCCCCCCCCCCCCCCACCCCCCCCCCCCCCCACCCCCCCCCCCCCCCACCCCCCCCCCCCCCCACCCCCCCCCCCCCCCACCCCCCCCCCCCCCCACCCCCCCCCCCCCCCACCCCCCCCCCCCCCCACCCCCCCCCCCCCCCACCCCCCCCCCCCCCCACCCCCCCCCCCCCCCACCCCCCCCCCCCCCCACCCCCCCCCCCCCCCACCCCCCCCCCCCCCCACCCCCCCCCCCCCCCACCCCCCCCCCCCCCCACCCCCCCCCCCCCCCACCCCCCCCCCCCCCCACCCCCCCCCCCCCCCACCCCCCCCCCCCCCCACCCCCCCCCCCCCCCACCCCCCCCCCCCCCCACCCCCCCCCCCCCCCACCCCCCCCCCCCCCCACCCCCCCCCCCCCCCACCCCCCCCCCCCCCCACCCCCCCCCCCCCCCACCCCCCCCCCCCCCCACCCCCCCCCCCCCCCACCCCCCCCCCCCCCCACCCCCCCCCCCCCCCACCCCCCCCCCCCCCCACCCCCCCCCCCCCCCACCCCCCCCCCCCCCCACCCCCCCCCCCCCCCACCCCCCCCCCCCCCCACCCCCCCCCCCCCCCACCCCCCCCCCCCCCCACCCCCCCCCCCCCCCACCCCCCCCCCCCCCCACCCCCCCCCCCCCCCACCCCCCCCCCCCCCCACCCCCCCCCCCCCCCACCCCCCCCCCCCCCCACCCCCCCCCCCCCCCACCCCCCCCCCCCCCCACCCCCCCCCCCCCCCACCCCCCCCCCCCCCCACCCCCCCCCCCCCCCACCCCCCCCCCCCCCCACCCCCCCCCCCCCCCACCCCCCCCCCCCCCCACCCCCCCCCCCCCCCACCCCCCCCCCCCCCCACCCCCCCCCCCCCCCACCCCCCCCCCCCCCCACCCCCCCCCCCCCCCACCCCCCCCCCCCCCCACCCCCCCCCCCCCCCACCCCCCCCCCCCCCCACCCCCCCCCCCCCCCACCCCCCCCCCCCCCCACCCCCCCCCCCCCCCACCCCCCCCCCCCCCCACCCCCCCCCCCCCCCACCCCCCCCCCCCCCCACCCCCCCCCCCCCCCACCCCCCCCCCCCCCCACCCCCCCCCCCCCCCACCCCCCCCCCCCCCCACCCCCCCCCCCCCCCACCCCCCCCCCCCCCCACCCCCCCCCCCCCCCACCCCCCCCCCCCCCCACCCCCCCCCCCCCCCACCCCCCCCCCCCCCCACCCCCCCCCCCCCCCACCCCCCCCCCCCCCCACCCCCCCCCCCCCCCACCCCCCCCCCCCCCCACCCCCCCCCCCCCCCACCCCCCCCCCCCCCCACCCCCCCCCCCCCCCACCCCCCCCCCCCCCCACCCCCCCCCCCCCCCACCCCCCCCCCCCCCCACCCCCCCCCCCCCCCACCCCCCCCCCCCCCCACCCCCCCCCCCCCCCACCCCCCCCCCCCCCCACCCCCCCCCCCCCCCACCCCCCCCCCCCCCCACCCCCCCCCCCCCCCACCCCCCCCCCCCCCCACCCCCCCCCCCCCCCACCCCCCCCCCCCCCCACCCCCCCCCCCCCCCACCCCCCCCCCCCCCCACCCCCCCCCCCCCCCACCCCCCCCCCCCCCCACCCCCCCCCCCCCCCACCCCCCCCCCCCCCCACCCCCCCCCCCCCCCACCCCCCCCCCCCCCCACCCCCCCCCCCCCCCACCCCCCCCCCCCCCCACCCCCCCCCCCCCCCACCCCCCCCCCCCCCCACCCCCCCCCCCCCCCACCCCCCCCCCCCCCCACCCCCCCCCCCCCCCACCCCCCCCCCCCCCCACCCCCCCCCCCCCCCACCCCCCCCCCCCCCC